>NW_027254201.1:4459333-4750750 GCF_044704955.1 Pristiophorus japonicus | reverse complement strand
CACGCCCACTCACGCCAAACACCCACAACCCACCCACTCACCCATCCACTCACTCAGTCACCATCACTCACCCATCCACTCACCCATCCATTCACCCACCCAATCACTCACCCATCCACTTACCCATCCATTCACCCACCCAATCACTCAACTATCCACTCACCCAATCCAGTCACCCACCCAATCACTCACCCATCCACTCATCCATCCACTCACACATCCACTCACCCATCAAGTCACCCACCCAATCACTCACCAAATCCACTCAACCATCCAGTCACCCACCCATCCACTCACACATCCACTCAAACATCCACTCACTCACTCACTCATTCACCGACTCACTCACCTATCCACTCACTCACCCACCCACCCACTCACTCGCTCACTCACTCCTCGCTCACTCACTCACCCATCCACTCACTCAATCACTCACCCATCCACTCACCCAATTACTCACCCATCCACGCACACATCCACTCACTCACTCACCACTCACCCACTCACTCACCTATCCACTCGATAACCCACCCACCACTCACTCACTCACCCACTCACTCACCCACCACCCACCCATCCACTCACACATCGAATCACCCACCCAATCACACACACATCCACTCACCCACACACCCACCCACCTATTCACCCACCCACCCACTCACCCAACCAACCTATACACCCACTCACCCCACTCAGCCACTCACCCATCCACTCACTCACTCACTCACACTCACCACACACTCCACACACTCCCGATCCACTCACTCACTCACCCACCACTCTTCACTCACTCACCCACTCATTCACCCACTCACACACCCATCCACTCACTCACTCACTCACTCACCCCATCCACTCACTCACTCATTCACTCACTCACTCACCCTCTCACTCCTCACTCATCAAATCACTCACCCATTCACTCACTCATCCACTCACCCATCCACTCACCCATCCACTCACCCATCCACTCACGCACTCACACATCCACTCACTCACTCACCCACTCACCCATCCACTCGCTCACTCACTCACTCACCCAAATCACCCACTCACCCACTTACTCACTCTCCAATCACTTACTCACTCACTCACTCACTCACTCACATACTGATTCACTCACCCCTCCACTCACCCACCCACTCACTCACTATCTCACCCACCCACTCACTCACCCGCCCACTCATTCACCCACTCACTCACTCATACTCACTCACACACCCACCCACTCACTCACTCAGCCACTCACCCACTCACCCACACACTCACCCACTCACCCACTCACTCATCCACCCACTCACTCACCAACTCACCCACTCGCTCACTCACCCACTCACTCATTTCACTCACCCACTCACTGACTCACCCACCCAGCATTCACTGACATTCACTCACCCACTCACTCACTCACCCACTCTTTCACCCACTCACTCAATCACTGACTCATCCACCCACTTACTCACTCAGTCGCTCACCCACTCACCCACCCACCCCTCACACCCTCAATCACTCATTCACCCACCCACTCACTCACCCACTCACCCACCCACTCACCCACTCACCCACACACTCACCCACCCAGACCTTCACACATTCACTCACCCACACAAACATTCACTCACTCACCCTACTCACTCCTCATTCACTCACTCACTCACTCACTCACTCACCCACTCACTCACTCACTCACTCACTCACCCACCCACTCACTCACTCACTCACTCACTCACTCACTCACCCACTCACTCACTCACTCACTCACTCACTCACCCACTCACTCACTCACTCACTCACTCACGCACCCACTTACTCCACTCACTCACCCACTCACTCACTCACTCACTCACTCACCCACTCACTCACCCATTCACCCACTCACCCATTCACTCACTCACCCATTCAATCACTCACCCATTCAATCACTCACCCACTCACCCATCCACTCACCCATCCACTCACTCACTCACTCACTCACTCACCCATCCACTCACTCACTCACTCGCTCACCCAATCATCCACTCACCCACTTACTCACTCTCCAATCACTTACTCACTCACTCACCCACTGACTCACATACTGATTCACTCACCCCTCCACTCACCCACCCACTCACTCACTCACTCACTCACCCACCCACTCACTCACCCGCCCACTTACTCCACTCACTCACTCACTCACTCATTCATTGACTCACCCACCCACTCATCCACTCACTCACATACCCACTCACCCAAATACTCACCCACTCACCCACTCACTCATCCACCAACTCACTCACCGAATCACACACTCGCTCACTCACCCACTTACTCATCCACTCAACCACTCACTCACCCACCCAGCCAGCCATTCACCGACATTCACTCACCCACTCACTCACTCACTCATTCAACCACTCATTCACCCAATCACTCAATGACTTACTCACCCACCCACTTACTCACTCATTCACTCACTCACACATCCACCCACTCACTCACTCACCCACTCACCCACTCACCCAAATACTCACCCACTCACCCACTCACTCATCCACCAACTCACTCACCAACTCACCCACTCGCTCACTCACCCACTTACTCATCCACTCAACCACTCACTCACCCACCCAGCCACACATTCACTAACCCACTCACTCACTTAATCACTCACTCACCAACCCATTACTCACTCATTCACTCACTAACTCACCCACCCACTCATTCACCACTGACTCACTCATACTCACTCACACACCCACCCACTCACCAACACACTCATTCACTCACTCACTCACTCACCCACTAATTCAATCACTTACACACGCACCCACTCACTCATTCACTCACCCACTCACTCACTCACCCACCACTCACCCCCTCACTCACCCACCCACTCACTCACCCACTCATCCACTCATTCACCCACCCACTCACTCACCCACTCACCCAACCACTCACCCACTCACCCACACACTCACTCACTCACCCACCCAGACCTTCACACATTCACTCACCCACACACACATTCACTCACTCACTCACTCACTCACTAACTCGATCACTTACTCACTTACCCACCCACTCACTCACTCACTCATTCACTCACTCACTCACCCACTCACTCACTCACTCACTCACCCACACACTCACTGACTCACTCACTCACTCACTCACCCACCCACTTACTCCACTCACTCACCCACCAACTCACTCACTGACTCGACCACTCACTCACCCATTCACTCACTCACCCATTCACTCACTCACCCATTCAATCACTCACCCATTCAATCACTCACCCACTCACCCATCCACTCACCCATTCACTCACTCACTCACTCACTCACTCACCCATCCACTCACTCACTCACTCACTACACATCCACTCATTCACTCACACATCCACTCACTTACTCACCCACTCACCCATCCACTCGCTCACTCACTCACTCACCCAATCACCCACTCACCCACTTACTCATTCTCCAATCACTTACTCACTCACTCACCCAATCACTCACATACTGATTCACTCACCTCTCCACCCACCCACCCACTCACTCACTCACTCACTCACCCACCCACTCACTCACCCGCCCACTTACTCCACTCGTTCACTCACTCACTCACTCATTGACTCACCCACCCACTCATCCACTCACTCACACACCCACTCACCCAAATACTCACCCACTCACCCACTCACTAATCCACCAACTCACTCACCAACTCACCCACTCGCTCACTCACCCACTTACTCATCCACTCAACCACTCACTCACCCACCCAGCCATTCACTGACATTCACTCACCCACTCACTCACTCACTCACCCACTCTTTCACCCACTCACTCAATCACTTACTCACCCACCCACTTACTCACTCATTCACCCACCCACTCACCCACCCACCCACCACTCACCCCCTCACTCACCCACCCACTCACTCACCCACTCACCCACTCATTCACCCACCCACTCACACACCCACTCACCCACCAACTCACCCACCCAGCCATTCACACATTCACTCACCCACTCACCCCCTCACTCACCCCCTCACTCACTCACTCACTCACTCACTCAACCACTCTTTCACCCACTCACTCAATCACTTACTCACCCACCCACTTACTCACTCATTCACCCACCCACTCACCCACCCACCCACCACTCACCCCCTCACTCACCCACCCACTCACTCACCCACTCACCCACTCATTCACACACCCACTCACACACCCACTCACCCACCAACTCACCCACTCACTCACCCACCCAGCCATTCACACATTCACTCACACACTCACCCCCTCACTCACTTACTCACTCACTCACTCACGAACTAAATCACTTACTCACTCACCCACCCACTTACTCACTCATTCACTCACTCATTCACCAACTTACTCCACTCACCCACTCACTCACTCATCCACTAATTCAATCACTTACTCACTCACTCACTCACTCACTCACTCAACCACTCTTTCACCCACTCACTCAATCACTTACTCACCCACCCACTTATTCACTCATTCACTCACTCACTCACCCACCCAGACCTTCACACATTCACTCACCCACACACACATTCACTCACTCACTCACTCACTCACTAACTCGATCACTTATTCACTTACCCACCCACTCACTCACTCACTCATTCACTCACTCACTCACCCACTCACTCACTCACTCACTCACCGACACACTCACTGACTCACTCACTCACTCACTCACCCACCCACTTACTCCACTCACTCACCCACCAACTCACTCACTGACTCAACCACTCACTCACCTATTCACTCACTCACCCATTCACTCACTCACCCATTCAATCACTCACCCATTCAATCACTCACCCACTCACCCATCCACTCACCCATTCACTCACTCACTCACTCACTCACCCATCCACTCACTCACTCACTCACTACACATCCACTCATTCACTCACACATCCACTCACTTACTCACCCACTCACCCATCCACTCGCTCACTCACTCACTCACCCAATCACCCACTCACCCAATCACCCACTTACTCATTCTCCAATCACTTACTCACTCACTCACCCAATCACTCACATACTGATTCACTCACCTCTCCACCCACCCACCCACTCACTCACTCACTCACTCACCCACCCACTCACTCACCCGCCCACTTACTCCACTCGTTCACTCACTCACTCACTCATTGACTCACCCACCCACTCATCCACTCACTCACACACCCACTCACCCAAATACTCACCCACTCACCCACTCACTAATCCACCAACTCACTCACCAACTCACCCACTCGCTCACTCACCCACTTACTCATCCACTCAACCACTCACTCACCCACCCAGCCATTCACTGACATTCACTCACCCACTCACTCACTCACTCACCCACTCTTTCACCCACTCACTCAATCACTTACTCACCCACCCACTTACTCACTCATTCACCCACCCACTCACCCACCCACCCACCACTCACCCCCTCACTCACCCACCCACTCACTCACCCACTCACCCACTCATTCACCCACCCACTCACACACCCACTCACCCACCAACTCACCCACCCAGCCATTCACACATTCAATCACCCACTCACCCCCTCACTCACCCCTCACTCACTCACTCACTCACTCACTCAACCACTCTTTCACCCACTCACTCAATCACTTACTCACCCACCCACTTACTCACTCATTCACCCACCCACTCACCCACCCACCCACCACTTACCCCCTCACTCACCCACCCACTCACTCACCCACTCACCCACTCATTCACACACCCACTCACACACCCACTCACCCACCAACTCACCCACTCACTCACCCACCCAGCCATTCACACATTCACTCACACACTCACCCCCTCACTCACTTACTCACTCACTCACTCACGAACTAAATCACTTACTCACTCACCCACCCACTTACTCACTCATTCACTCACTCATTCACCCACTTACTCCACTCACCCACTCACTCACTCATCCACTAATTCAATCACTTACTCACTCACTCACTCACTCACCCACTCACCCAATCACCCAAATACTCACCCACTCACCCACTCACTCATCCACCAACTCACTCACCAACTCACCCACTCGCTCACTCACACACTTACTCATCCACTCAACCACTCACTCACCCACCCAGCCATTCACTGACATTCACTCACCCACTCACGCACTCACTCATCTAGTCTTTCACCCACTCACTCAATCACTTACTCACCCACCCAATTACTCACTCATTCACCCACCCACTCACCCACCCACCCACCACTCACCCCCTCACTCACCCACCCACTCATTCACCCACACACTCACTCACCCACTCACCCACCCACTCAGCCACTCAACCACCCACTCACCCACTCACCCACCCACTCACTCACCCACCCAGACATTCACACATTCACTCACCCACACACACATTCACTCACTCACTCACTCACTCACTAACTCAATCACTAACTCACTAACCCCCCATTCACTCACTCACTCATTCACTCACTCACTCACCCACTCACTCACTCACCCATCCACTCACTCACCCACTTACTCCACTCACTCACCCACCCAGCCAACCACACAATCACTCACCCACCCACTTACTCCACACACCCACTCACTCACCCAATCACACACCCATCCACTCACTCACTCACTCACTCACTCACACACCCATCCAACTCATACTCACTCACTACCCACTCACTCACCCATTCACTCACTCACCCACGCAATCACTCACCCACTCACCCATCCACTCACCAATCCACTCACTCACTGAGTCACTCACCCATCCACTCACTCATTCACTCACTCACACATCCACTCACTCACTCACACATCCACTCACTCACTCACCAACACACCCATCCACTCGCTCACTCACTCACTCACCCAATCACCCACTCACCCACTTACTCACTCACCAATCACTTACTCACTCACTCACCCACTCACTCACATACTGATTCACTCACCCCTCCACTCACCCACCCACTCATTCACTCTCTCACCCACCCACTCACTCACCCGCCCACTTACTGCACTCACTCACTCACTCATTGACTCACCCACCCACTCATCCACTCACTCACACACCCACTCACTCACCGACTCACTCACTCACCCAGCCAAACATTCACCGACATTCACTCACCCACTCACTCACTCACTCATTCAACCACTCATTCACCCACTCATTCAATGACTTACTCACCCAACCACTTACTCACTCATTCACTCACCGAAACACTCACCCACTCACTCATCCACCAACTCACTCACCAGCTCACCCACTCGCTCACTCACCCACTCACTCATCCACTCACCCACTCACTCACCCACCAAGCCATTCACTGACATTCACTCACCCACCCACTCACTGACTCACCACTCTTTCACCCACTCACTCAATCACTTACTTACCCACCCACTTACTCACTCATTCACTCACCCACTCACCCATCCACTCACTCACCCACCTAGCCATTCACACATTCACTCACCCACTCTCCCAATCAACCACTCACTCACTCACTCATGAACTCAATCACTTACTCACTCACACACCCACTTCCTCACTGATTCACTCACTCACTCACTCACCCACCCAATCACTCACTCACCCACTCACTCACCCACCCAATTACTCTACTCACTCACCCACCCACCCAACCACAAAATCACTCACCCACCCACTTACTCCACTCACCCACTCACTCACTCACCCAATTACTCCAATCACTCACTCACTCACCCACTCACTCAACCACCCACCCAATCACTCACTCACTCGCCCCCTCACTCACCCACTCACCCACTCATTCACCCACCCACTCACTCACTCACTCACCCACCCAATCACTCACTCACCCACTCACTCACCCACCCACTTACTCCACTCACTCACCCACACACCCAACCACACAATCACTCACCCACCCACTTACTCCACTCACCCACTCACTCACTCACCCACTTACTCCTGTCACTCACACACTCACCCACTCACTCACCCACCCACCCACCCAATCACTCACTCACTCACCGCCTCACTCACCCACTCACTCACCCACTTACTCCACTCACACACCCACCCAGTTAATCCACTCACTCACTCACTCACCACTCACTCACCCACCCACTTACTCCAATCACTCACTCACACACCCACTCACCCACCCACCCACCCACTCACCCACTAACTCACTCATACTCACTCACTTCACCCACTCACTTATACACTTACCCACTCACTCAATCACTCGCTCACCCACCCAGCCATTCACTGACATTCACTCACCCACGCACTCACTCACTCACCAACACACTCATTCACTCTCACTCAATCACTCACCCACTAACTCAATCACTTTCTCACTCACCCACCCGCTTACTCACTCATTCACTCACGCACTCACCCACCCTCTCACGCACCCACCCATTCACTCACCCACACACTTACTCCACTCACTCACTCACCCGCTCACTCAGTCACACACCCAAGCACTTACTCCACTCACTCACTCACCCACCCACCCACTCAACCACTCAACCACTCACTCACACACGCACTGACCCATCCACTAACCCACCCACTCACCCACCTACTCACCCTCCCATTCACCCAACCACTCACTCACCCACCCACCCACCCACTCAATCCACTCACTCACCCACCCAGTCACTCACCCACTCATTCCACTCACTCACCCACCCGCTTACTCCACTCAGTCACCCACCCAACCACACACTCAATTACCCACTCACTCACACAACCACTCACCCACCCACACTCACTCACTCACTCACTCACTCACTCACTCACCCACCCACCCACTTACTCCACTCACTCACCCACCCACACATTCACTAACCCACTCACTCACTTAATCACTCACTCACCCACCCATTACTCACTCATTCACTCACTAACTCACCCACCCACTCATTCACCCACTCACTCACTCATACTCACTCACACACCCACCCACTCACCAACACACTCATTCACTCACTCACTCACTCACCCACTAATTCAATCACTTACTCACTCACCCACTCACTCATTCACTCACCCACTCACTCACTCACGCACCCAGCCATTCACTGACATTCACTCACCCACTCACTCACTCACTCATCCACTCTTTCACCCACTCACTCAATCACTTACTCATCCACCCACTTACTCACTCATTCACTCACCCACTCACCCACCCACCCACCACTCACCCTCTCACTCACCCACCCACTCACTCACCCACTCACCCACTCACCCACTCACCCGCTCATTCACCCACCCACTCACTCACCCACTCACCCACCCACTCACCCACTCACCCACACACTCACTCACCCACTCAGACCTTCACACATACACTCACCCACACACACATTCACTCACTCACTCACTCACTCACTAACTCAATCACTTACTCACTCACCCACCCACTCACTCACTCGCTCATTCACTCACTCACTCATTCTCACCCACCCACTCACTCACTCACTCACTACCCACTCACTCACTCACTCACTCACCCACCCACTTACTCCACTCACTCACCCACTCACTCACTCACTCACTCACTCACCCACTCACTCACCCATTCACTCACTCACCCATTCAATCACTCACCCATTCAATCACTCACCCACTCACCCATCCACTCACCCATCCACTCACTCACTAACTCACCCATCCACTCACTCACTCACCCACCCAGACCTTCACACATTCACTCACCCACACACACATTCACTCACTCACCCACTCACCCATCCACTCGCTCACTCACTTACTCACCCAATCACCCACTCACCCACTTACTCACTCTCCAATCACTTACTCACTCACTCACCCACTCACTCACATACTGATTCACTCACCCTTCCACTCACCCACCCACTCACTCACTCACTCACTCACCCACCCACTCACCCGTCCACTTACTCCACTCACTCACTCACTCACTCACTCATTGACTCACCCAACCACTCATCCACTCACTCACACACCCACTCACCCAAATACTCACCCACCCACCCACTCACTCATCCACCAACTCACTCACCAACTCACCCACTCGCTCACTCATCCACTTACTCATCCACTCAACCACTCATTCACCCAATAACTCAATGACTTACTCACCCGCCCACTTACTCACTCATTCACTCACTCACACACCCACCCACTCACTCACTCACCCACTCACCCTCTCACCCAAATACTCACCCACTCACCCACTCACTCATCCACCTACTCACTCACCAACTCACCCACTCGCTCACTCACCCACTTACTCATCCACTCAACCACTCACTCACCCACCCAGCAACACATTCACTAACCCACTCACTCACTTAATCACTCACACACCCACCCATTACTCACTCATTCACTCACTAACTCACCCACCCACTCATTCACCCACTGACTCACTCATACTCACTCACACACCCACCCACTCACCAACACACTCATTCACTCACTCACTCACTCACCCACTAATTCAATCACTTACTCACTCACCCACTCACTCATTCACTCACCCACTCACTCACTCACTCACCCAGCCATTCACTGACATTCACTCACCCACTCACTCACTCACTCACCCACACTTTCACCCACTCACTCAATCACTTACTCATCCACCCACTTACTCACTCATTCACTCACCCACTCACCCACCCACCCAACACTCACCCCCTCACTCACCCACTCATTCACTCACCCACTCACCCACTCACCCACTCATTCACCCACCCACTCACTCACCCACTCACCCACTCACCCACACACCCACACACTCACTCACCCACCCAGACCTTCACACATTCACTCACTCACTCACTCACTCACTAGCTCAATCACTTACTCACTCACCCACCCACTCACTCACTCACTCATTCACTCACTCACTCACTCACTCACTCAATCACTCACCCACTCACTCACTCACTCACTCAACTACCCACTTACTCCACTCACTCACCCACTCACTCACTCACTCACTCACTCACTCACTCACCCACTCACTCACCCATTCACTCACTCACCCATTCACTCACTCGCCCATTCAATCACTCACCCATTCAATCACTCACCCACTCACCCATCCACTCACCCATACACTCACTCACACATCCACTCATTCACTCACACATCCACTCACTTACTCACCCACTCACCCATCCACTCGCTCACTCACTCACTCATCCAATCACCCACTCACCAACTTACTCACTCAACAATCACTTACTCACTCACTCACCCACTCACTCACATACTGATTCACTCACCCCTCCACTCACCCAACCACTCACTCACTCACTCACTCACCCACCCACTCACTCACCCGCACACTTACTCCACTCATTCACTCACTCATTGACTCACCCACCCACTCATCCACTCACTCACACACCCACTCACCCAAATACTCACCCACTCACCCACTCACTCATCCACCAACTCACTCACCAACTCACCCACTCGCTAACTCACCCACATACTCATCCACTCAACCACTCACTCACCCAGCCAGCCAGCCATTCACCGACATTCACTCACCCACTCACTCAATCACTTATTCAACCACTCATTCACCCAATCACTCAATGACTTACTCACCCACCCACTTATTCACTCATTCACTCACTCACACACCCACCCACTCAATCACTCACCCACTCACCCAAATTCTCACCCACTCACCCACTCACTCATCCACCAACTCACTCACCAACTTACCCACTCGCTCACTCACCCACTTACTCATCCACTCAACCACTCACTCACCCACCAAGCCATTCACTGACATTCACTCACCCACTCACACACTCACTCACCCAATCTTTCACCCACTCACTCAATCACTTACTCACCCACCACTTACTCACTTATTCACCCACCCACTCGCCCACCCATCCACCACTCACCCCCTCACTCAACCACCCACTCACTCACCCACTCACCCACTCATTCACCCACCCACTCACTCACTCACCCATTCACTCACTCACCCATTCACTCACTCGCCCATTCAATCACTCACCCATCAATCACTCACCCACTCACCCATCCACTCACCCATCCACTCACTCACTCACTCACCCATCCACTCACTCACTCACTCACACATCCACTCATTCACTCACACATCCACTCACTTACTCACCCACTCACCCATCCACTCGCTCACTCACTCACTCACCCAATCACCCACTCACCCACTTACTCACTCTCCAATCACTTACTCACTCACTCACCCACTCACTCACATACTGATTCACTCACCCTTCCACTCACCCACCCACTCACTCACTCACTCACTCACCCACCCACTCACCCGTCCACTTACTCCACTCACTCACTCACTCACTCATTGACTCACCCAACCACTCATCCACTCACTCACACACCCACTCACCCAAATACTCACCCACTCACCCACTCACTCATCCACCAACTCACTCACCAACTCACCCACTCGCTCACTCACCCACTTACTCATCCACTCAACCACTCACTCACCCACACAGCCAGCCATTCACCGACATTCACTCACCCACTCACTCACTCACTCATTCAACCATTCATTCACCCAATAACTCAATGACTTATTCACTTACTCACTCATTCACTCACTCACACACCCACCCACTCACTCACTCACCCACTCACCCTCTCACCCAAATACTCACCCACTCACCCACTCACTCATCCACCAACTCACTCACCAACTCACCCACTCGCTCACTCACCCACTTACTCATCCACTCAACCACTCACTCACCCACCCAGCAACACATTCACTAACCCACTCACTCACTTAATCACTCACTCACCCACCCATTACTCACTCATTCACTCACTAACTCACCCACCCACTCATTCACCCACTGACTCACTCATACTCACTCACACACCCACCCACTCACCAACATACTCATTCACTCACTCACCCACTAATTCAATCACTTACTCACTCACCCACTCACTCATTCACTCACCCACTCACTCACTCACTCACCCAGCCATTCAATGACATTCACTCACCCACACACTCACTCCCTCACCCACTCTTTCACCCACTCACTCAATCACTTACTCATCCACCCACTTACTCACTCTTTCACTCACCCACTCACCCACCCACCCAACACTCACCCCATCACTCACCCACTCACCCACTCATTCACCCACCCACTCACTCACCCACTCACACACTCCCCCACACACCCACACACTCACTCACCCACCCAGACCTTCACACATTCACTCACCCACACACACATTCACTCACTCACTCACTCACTCACTAGCTCAATCACTTACTCACTCACCCACCCACTCACTCACTCACTCATTCACAAACTCACTCACTCACTCACTCGATCACTCACCCACTCACTCACTCACTCACTCACCCACCCACTTACTCCACTCACTCACCCACTCACTCACTCGCTCACCCACTCACTCACCCATTCACTCACTCACCCATTCACTCACTCGCCCATTCAATCACTCACCCATTCAATCACTCACCCACTCACCCATCCACTCACCCATCCACTCACTCACTCACTCACTCACCCATCCACTCACTCACTCACTCACACATGCACTCATTCACTCACACATCCACTCACTTACTCACCCACTCACCCATCCACTCGCTCACTCACTCACTCACCCAATCACCCACTCACCCCTTACTCACTCTCCAATCACTTACTCACTCACTCACCCACTCACTCACATACTGATTCACTCACCCCTCCACTCACCCAACCACTCACTCACTCACTCACCCACCCACTCACTCACCCGCCCACTTACTCCACTCATTCACTCACTCATTGACTCACCCACCCACTCATCCACTCACTCACACACCCACTCACCCAAATACTCACCCACTCACCCACTCACTCATCCACCAACTCACTCACCAACTCACCCACTCGCTAACTCACCCACTTACTCATCCACTCAACCACTCACTCACCCAGCCAGCCAGCCATTCACCGACATTCACTCACCCACTCACTCACTCACTTATTCAACCACTCATTCACCCAATCACTCAATGACTTACTCACCCACCCACTTATTCACTCACTCACTCACTCACACACCCACCCACTCAATCACTCACCCACTCACCCAAATTCTCACCCACTCACCCACTCACTCATCCACCAACTCACTCACCAACTTACCCAGTCGCTCACTCACCCACTTACTCATCCACTCAACCACTCACTCACCCACCCAGCCGTTCACTGTCATTCACTCACCCACTCACACACTCACTCACCCAATCTTTCACCCACTCACTCAATCACTTACTCACCCACCCACTTACTCACTCAATCACCCACCCACTCACCCACCCACCCACCACTCACCCCCTCACTCACCCACCCACTCACTCACCCACTCACCCACTCATTCACCCACCCACTCACTCAGTCACCCACTCACCCTCTCACCCAAATACTCACCCACTCACCCACGCACTCATCCACCAACTCACTCACCAACTCACCCACTCGCTCACTCACCCACTTACTCATCCACTCAACCACTCACACACCCTCCCAGCAACACATTCAGTTACCCACTCACTCACTTAATCACTCACTCACCCACCCATTACTCACTCATTCACTCACTAACTCACCCACCCACTCATTCACCCACTGACTCACTCATACTCACTCACACACCCACCCACTCACCAACACACTCATTCACTCACTCACTCACTCACCCACTAATTCAATCACTTACTCACTCACCCACCCACTCATTCACTCACCCACTCACTCACTCACTCACCCAGCCATTCACTGATATTCACTCACCCACTCATTCACTCACTCACCCACCCTTTCACCCACTCACTCAATCACTTACTCATCCACCCCCTTACTCACTAATTCACTCACCCACTCACCCACCCACCCACCACTCACCCCCTCACTCACCCACCCACTCACTCACCCACTCATCCACTCACCCACTCATTCACCCACCCACTCACTCACCCACTCACCCACCCATTCATCCACTCACCCACACACTCACTCACCCACCCAGACCTTCACACATTCACTCACCCACACACACATTCACTCACTCACTCACTCACTCACTCACGAACTCAATCACTTACTCTCTCACCCACCCACTCACTCACTCACTCATTCACTCACTCACTCACTCACTCACTCACTCACCCACCCACTTACTCCACTCACTCACCCACTCACTCACTCACTCACCCACTCACTCACCCATTCACTCACTCACCCATTCACTCACTCACCCATTCAAACACTCACCCATTCAATCACTCACCCACTCACCCATCCACTCACCCATCCACTCACTCACTCACTCATTCACTCATCCACTCACTCACTCACTCACACATACACTCATTCACTCACACATCCACTCACTTACTCACCCACTCACCCATCCACTCGCTCACTCACTCACTCACCCAATCACCCACTCACCCACTTACTCACTCTCCAATCACTTACTCACTCACTCACCCACTCACTCACATACTGATTCACTCACCCCTCCACTCACCCACCCACTCACTCACTCACTCACTCACCCACCCACTCACTCACCCGCCCACTTACTCCACTCATTCACTCACTCATTGACTCACCCACCCACTCATCCACTCACTCACACACCCACTCACCCAAATACTCACCCAGTCAACCATTCACTCATCCACCAACTCACTCACCAACTCACCCACTCGCTCACTCACCCACTTACTCATCCACTCAAACTCACTCACCCACCCAGCCAGCCATTCACCGACATTCACTCACCCACTCACTCACTCACTCATTCAACCACTCATTCACCCAATCACTCAATGACTTACCCACCCACCCACTTACTCACTCATTCACTCACTCACACACCCACCCACTCACTCACTCACCCCCTCACTCACCCACCCACTCACTCACCCACTCACCCACTCATTCACCCTCCCACTCACACACCCACTCACCCACCAACTCACCCACCCAGCCATTCACACATTCACTCACCCACTCACCACCTCACTCACCCCCTCACTCACTCACTCACTCACTCACTCACCCACTCACCCTCTCACCCAAATACTCACCCACTCACCCACGCACTCATCCACCAACTCACTCACCAACTCACCCACTCGCTCACTCACCCACTTACTCATCCACTCAACCACTCACTCACACTCCCAGCAACACATTCACTAACCCACTCACTCACTTAATCACTCGCTCACCCACCCATTACTCACTCATTCACTCACTTACTCACACACCCACTCATTCACCCACTGACTCACTCATACTCACTCACACACCCACCCACTCACCAACACATTCATTCACTCACTCACTCACTCACCCACTAATTCAATCACTTACTCACTCACCCACCCACTCATTCACTCACCCACTCACTCACTCACTCACCCAGCCATTCACTGATATTCACTCACCCACTCATTCACTCACTCACCCACCCTTTCACCCACTCACTCAATCACTTACTCATCCACCCCCTTACTCACTAATTCACTCACCCACTCACCCACCCACCCACCACTCACCCCCTCACTCACCCACCCACTCACTCACCCACTCATCCACTCACCCACTCATTCACCCACCCACTCAGTCACCCACTCACCCACCCATTCATCCACTCACCAACACACTCACTCACCCACCCAGACCTTCACAAATTCACTCACCCACACACACATTCACTCACTCACTCACTCACTCACTAACTCAATCACTTACTCTCTCACCCACCCACTCACTCACTCACTCATTCACTCACTCACTCATTCACTCACTCACTCACTCACTCACCCACTTACTCCACTCACTCACCCACTCACTCACTCACTCACCCACTCACTCACCCATTCACTCACTCACCCATTCACTCACTCACCCATTCAATCACTCACCCATTCAAACACTCACCCACTCACCCATCCACTCACCCATCCAGTCACTCACTCACTCACTCACCCATCCACTCACTCACCCACCCAGACCTTCACACATTCACTCACCCACACACACATTCACTCACTCACTCACTCACTCACTAGCTCAATCACTCACTCACTCATTCACTAACTCACTCACTCACTCACTCGATCACTCACCCACTCACTCACTCACTCACTCACCCACCCACTTACTCCACTCACTCACCCACTCACTCACTCGCTCACCCACTCACTCACCCATTCACTCACTCACCCATTCACTCACTCGCCCATTCAATCACTCACCCATTCAATCACTCACCCACTCACCCATCCACTCACCCATCCACTCACTCACTCACTCACTCACCCATCCACTCACTCACTCACTCACACATGCACTCATTCACTCACACATCCACTCACTTACTCACCCACTCACCCATCCACTCGCTCACTCACTCACTCACCCAATCACCCACTCACCCCTTACTCACTCTCCAATCACTTACTCACTCACTCACCCACTCACTCACATACTGATTCACTCACCCCTCCACTCACCCAACCACTCACTCACTCACCCACCCACTCACTCACCCGCCCACTTACTCCACTCATTCACTCACTCATTGACTCACCCACCCACTCATCCACTCACTCACACACCCACTCACCCAAATACTCACCCACTCACCCACTCACTCATCCACCAACTCACTCACCAACTCACCCACTCGCTAACTCACCCACTTACTCATCCACTCAACCACTCACTCACCCAGCCAGCCATCCATTCACCGACATTCACTCACCCACTCACTCACTCACTTATTCAACCACTCATTCACCCAATCACTCAATGACTTACTCACCCACCCACTTATTCACTCACTCACTCACTCACACACCCACCCACTCAATCACTCACCCACTCACCCAAATTCTCACCCACTCACCCACTCACTCATCCACCAACTCACTCACCAACTTACCCAGTCGCTCACTCACCCACTTACTCATCCACTCAACCACTCACTCACCCACCCAGCCGTTCACTGTCATTCACTCACCCACTCACACATTCACTCACCCAATCTTTCACCCACTCACTCAATCACTTACTCACCCACCCACTTACTCACTCAATCACCCACCCACTCACCCACCCACCCACCACTCACCCCCTCACTCACCCACCCACTCACTCACCCACTCACCCACTCATTCACCCACCCACTCACTCAGTCACCCACTCACCCTCTCACCCAAATACTCACCCACTCACCCACGCACTCATCCACCAACTCACTCACCAACTCACCCACTCGCTCACTCACCCACTTACTCATCCACTCAACCACTCACACACCCTCCCAGCAACACATTCAGTTACCCACTCACTCACTTAATCACTCACTCACCCACCCATTACTCACTCATTCACTCACTAACTCACCCACCCACTCATTCACCCACTGACTCACTCATACTCACTCACACACCCACCCACTCACCAACACACTCATTCACTCACTCACTCACCCACTAATTCAATCACTTACTCACTCACCCACCCACTCATTCACTCACCCACTCACTCACTCACTCACCCAGCCATTCACTGATATTCACTCACCCACTCATTCACTCACTCACCCACCCTTTCACCCACTCACTCAATCACTTACTCATCCACCCCCTTACTCACTAATTCACTCACCCACTCACCCACCCACCCACCACTCACCCCCTCACTCACCCACCCACTCACTCACCCACTCATCCACTCACCCACTCATTCACCCACCCACTCACTCACCCACTCACCCACCCATTCATCCACTCACCCACACACTCACTCACCCACCCAGACCTTCACACATTCACTCACCCACACACACATTCACTCACTCACTCACTCACTCACTCACGAACTCAATCACTTACTCTCTCACCCACCCACTCACTCACTCACTCATTCACTCACTCACTCACTCACTCACTCACTCACCCACCCACTTACTCCACTCACTCACCCACTCACTCACTCACTCACCCACTCACTCACCCATTCACTCACTCACCCATTCACTCACTCACCCATTCAAACACTCACCCATTCAATCACTCACCCATCCACTCACCCAACCACTCACTCACTCACTCATTCACTCATCCACTCACTCACTCACTCACACATCCACTCATTCACTCACACATCCACTCACTTACTCACCCACTCACCCATCCACTCGCTCACTCACTCACTCACCCAATCACCCACTCACCCACTTACTCACTCTCCAATCACTTACTCACTCACTCACCCACTCACTCACATACTGATTCACTCACCCCTCCACTCACCCACCCAATCACTCACTCACTCACTCACTCACCCACCCACTCACTCACCCGCCCACTTACTCCACTCATTCACTCACTCATTGACTCACCCACCCACTCATCCACTCACTCACACACCCACTCACCCAAATACTCACCCAGTCAACCATTCACTCATCCACCAACTCACTCACCAACTCACCCACTCGCTCACTCACCCACTTACTCATCCACTCAAACTCACTCACCCACCCAGCCAGCCATTCACCGACATTCACTCACCCACTCACTCACTCACTCATTCAACCACTCATTCACCCAATCACTCAATGACTTACCCACCCACCCACTTACTCACCTCATTCACTCACTCACACACCCACCCACTCACTCACTCACCCCCTCACTCACCCACCCACTCACTCACCCACTCACCCACTCATTCACCCTCCCACTCACACACCCACTCACCCACCAACTCACCCACCCAGCCATTCACACATTCACTCACCCACTCACCACCTCACTCACCCCCTCACTCACTCACTCACTCACTCACTCACCCACTCACCCTCTCACCCAAATACTCACCCACTCACCCACGCACTCATCCACCAACTCACTCACCAACTCACCCACTCGCTCACTCACCCACTTACTCATCCACTCAACCACTCACTCACACTCCCAGCAACACATTCACTAACCCACTCACTCACTTAATCACTCACTCACCCACCCATTACTCACTCATTCACTCACTTACTCACACACCCACTCATTCACCCACTGACTCACTCATACTCACTCACACACCCACCCACTCACCAACACATTCAATCACTCACTCACTCACTCACCCACTAATTCAATCACTTACTCACTCACCCACCCACTCATTCACTCACCCACTCACTCACTCACTCATCCAGCCATTCACTGATATTCACTCACCCACTCATTCACTCACTCACCCACCCTTTCACCCACTCACTCAATCACTTACTCATCCACCCCCTTACTCACTAATTCACTCACCCACTCACCCACCCACCCACCTCTCACCCCCTCACTCACCCACCCACTCACTCACCCACTCATCCACTCACCCACTCATTCACCCACCCACTCACTCACCCACTCACCCACCCATTCGTCCACTCACCAACACACTCACTCACCCACCCAGACCTTCACAAATTCACTCACCCACACACACATTCACTCACTCACTCACTCACTCACTAACTCAATCACTTACTCTCTCACCCACCCACTCACTCACTCACTCATTCACTCACTCACTCATTCACTCACTCACTCACTCACTCACCCACTTACTCCACTCACTCACCCACTCACTCACTCACTCACCCACTCACTCACCCATTCACTCACTCACCCATTCACTCACTCACCCATTCAATCACTCACCCATTCAAACACTCACCCACTCACCCATCCACTCACCCATCCACTCACTCACTCACTCACTCACCCATCCACTCACTCACTCACTCACACATCCACTCATTCACTCACACATCCACTCACTTACTCACCCACTCACCCATCCACTCGCTCACTCACTCACTCACCCAATCACCCACTCACCCACTTACTCACTCTCCAATCACTTACTCACTCACTCACCCACTCACTCACATACTGATTCACTCACCCCTCCACTCACCCACCAACTCACTCACTCACTCACCCAACCACTCACTCACCCGCCCACTTACTCCACTCATTCACTCACTCATTGACTCACCCACCCACTCATCCACTCACTCACACACCCACTCACCCAAATACTCACCCAGTCAACCATTCACTCATCCACCAACTCACTCACCAACTCACCCACTCGCTCACTCACCCACTTACTCATCCACTCAACGACTCACTCACCCACCCAGCCAGCCATTCACCGACATTCACTCACCCACTCACTCACTCACTCATTCAACCACTCATTCACCCAATCACTCAATGACTTACTCACCCACCCACTTACTCACTCATTCACTCACTCACACACCCACCCACTCACTCACTCACCCACTCACCCACTCACCCAAATACTCACCCACTCACCCACTCACTCATCCACCAACTCACTCACCAACTCACCCACTCGCTCACTCACCCACTTACTCATCCACTCAACCACTCACTCACCCACCCAGCCATTCAGTGACATTCACTCACCCACTCACTCACTCACTCACCCACTCGTTCACCTACTCACTCAATCACTTACTCACCCACCCACTTATTCATTTATTCACCCACCCACTCACCCACCCACCACTCACCCCCTCACTCACCCACCCACTCACTCACCCACTCACCCACTCATTCACCCTCCCACTCACACACCCACTCACACACCAACTCACCCACCCAGCCATTCACACATTCACTCACCCACTCACCACCTCACTCACCCCCTCACGCACTCACTCACTCACTCACTCACTCACGAACTCAATCACTTACTCACTCACCCACTCACTCACCCACCCACTTACTCACACATTCACTCACTCTCTCACTCTCACTCATTCACTCACTCACTCACTCACCCACTTACTCCACTCACCCACTCACTCACTCACCCACTTACTCCAATCACTCACTCACTCACCCACTCACTCACCCACTTAATCCACTCACTCACCCACCCACCTAATCCACTCACTCACTCACTCACCACTCACTCACCCACCCACTTAATCCACTCACTCACTCACACACCCACTCACTCACCCACCCACCCACTCACCCACTCACCCACTCACTCACTCATCCACCCACCCACACACTCATTCACTCACTCACTCATTCACCCACTCACTTAACCACTTGCACACTCACTCAATCACTAGCTTACCCACACAGCCATTCACTGACATTCACTCACCCACGCACTCACTCACTCACCAACACACTCATTCACTCTCACTCAATCACTCACCCACTAACTCAATCACTTACTCACTTACCCACCCGCTTACTCACTCATTCACTCACTCACTCACACACCCTCTCACGCACCCACCCACTCACTCACCCACCCACTTACTCCACTCACTCACTCACCCGCTCACTCACTCACCCACGCGCTCACTCACCCACCCACCCACTTACTCAACTCACTCACTCACCCACCCACTTATAACACTCACTCACTCACCCACTTACTCCATTCACTCACTCACCCACCCACCCACTCACTCACCCACCTAGTCCACTCACTCACTCACCCACTCACCCACTCACGCCACTCACTCACTCATTCTCTCATTCACTCACCCACTCAACCATTCACTCACACACGCACTGACCCATCCACTCACCCACCCACTCACCCACCAACTCACCATCCCATTCACCCAACCACTCACTCACCCACCCACCCACTCACTCCACTCACTCACCCACCCTCTCACTCACCCACTCACCCCACCCCATCACCCACCCACTTACTCCACTCAGTCACCCACCCAACAACGCAGTCACATACCCACTCACTCACACAACCACTCACCCACCCACCCACACACTCACTCACTCACCAACACACTCATTCACTCTCACTCAATCACTCACCCACTAACTCAATCACTTACTCACTCACCCACCCGCTTACTCACTCATTTACTCAGTCATTCACCCACCCTCTCACTCACCCACCCACTCACTCACCCACCCACTTACTCCACTGACTCACTCACCCGCTCACTCACTCACCCACCCGCTCACTCACCCACCCGCTCACTCACCCACCCACCCACTTACTCCACTCACTCACTCACCCACCCACTTACTACTCTCACTCACTCACCCACTTACTCCACTCACTCACTCACCCACCCACCCACTCACTCACCCAACTAGTCCACTTACTCACCCACTCACCCACTCACACACTCACGCCACTCACTCACTCATTCACTCACCCACTCAACCATTCACTCACACACGCACTGACCCATCCACTCACCCACCCGCTCACCCACCCACTCACACTCCCATTCACCCAACCACTCACTCACCCACCCACCCACTCACTCTACTCACTCACCCACCCACTCACTCACCCACTCACTCCACCCACTCACCCGCCCACTTACTCCACTCAGTCACCCACCCAACCACACACTCACTCACTCACTCACACAACCACTCACCCAACCACCCACACACTCACCCACCCACCCACCCACTTACTCCACTCACTCACCCACCCGCACCCTCACTCACCCACTCACTCACTTAATCACTCACTCACCCACCCATTACTCACTCATTCACTCACTAACTCACCCACCCACACATTCACCCACTCACTCACTCATACTCACTCACACACCCACCCACTCACCAACACACTCACTCACTCACTCACTCATCCACTAATTCAATTACTTACTCACTCACTCACTCACTCACTCATTCACCCACCCACCTACCCACTCACTCACTCACTCACTCAGTCACCCACCCACTCACCCATTAACTTATCCACTCACCCAATCACTCACTGACTCACCCACCAAGCTATTCACTGACATTCACTCACCCACGCACTCACTCACTCACTCACCAAGACACTCATTCACTCCCTCACTCACTCACCCACCATCTCAATCACTTACTGACTCACCAACACACTCATTTACTCACTCAGTCACTCAGTCACCCACTAACTCAATCACTTACTCACTCACCCACCCACTTACTCACTCATTCACTCACTCAACCACCACTTACTCACCTACTCACTCACTCACTCACACTCACTCACCCATAGCTCCAATCACTCAATCACCGACTAACTGACTCAATCACAGCAGCAGCAGCAGCATTGAAAAAGACTTCATATATATATTTATACATATATATAAAATTTTTGATTATCAAAAGACATGACGTGACGAGACGAGACGAAACGAAACGAAACAAAGGGGAACACGCTGCGGGAACCTGGCCCACCTTGTTTGGCTGCCTAAATAAAACACTTGTGTGAAGTGGCCTTGTTGCGAAGATGCGTACTGTTGTATTTTTCCATGCTGCAGTATAGTTGGATCCCACTGTGAGGCTCCTGGTGCCACAAGGTCAGCCTGCAGCACCCCGACACACACACACACAATCCAGAGGGGAGCCCTGGAGAATAGCTGGCTGGCTGGCTGCATTCCACAGGGGCCCGCCTCAAGCATTGCCAGCTTCCCCAGCAGCACCACCAGCAGCTACAGCAGCCCAGCATTGAAAAAGACTTTACATATATTTATATATATTTTTATATATATATAATATTTGATTATCAAAAGACATGACATGACATGACATGAACTGAGCTGAGCTAAAGAAGGGGGACACGCTGCCTGCGGGAACATGGTCGACCTTGTTGAAGGGGATCTAAAACACACCCCTGGGTGAAGTCGCCTTGTTTCCAACAGGCGAACCTTGGGATTTATCCCAGATCCCAAAGTCTTGTCCCTCCCGCCCACTGCCACGCCCCTTGTCCCGCCCACTGCGCCGCCCCTTGCCCCACCCTCTGTCCAGCCCACTGCCCCGCCTCTTGTCCCACCCTCTCTCCCGCTCACTGCCCCGCCCCTTGTCCCACCCTCTCTCCCGCCCACTGCCCCGCCCCTTGTCCCACCTACTGCCGCGCCCCTTGTCCCACTCTCTGCCCCGCCCACTGCCCCGCCCCTTGCCCCACCCACTGTCACGCCCCTTGTCCCGCCCACTGCCACGCCCCTTGTCCCACCCCTGTCCCGCCCACTGCGACGTCTCTTGTCCCGCCCACTGCCACGTCTCTTGTCCCGCCCACTGCCACGCCCTTGACCCGCCCACATGCCACGCCCGTTGTCACGCCCACTGTCCCGCACCTTGCCACGCACCTTGCCCCGCACACTGCCATTGCCAGCTTCCTCAGCAGCAGCAGCAGCAGCAGCAGCATTGAAATAGCTTTTCTATATATTTATACATATATATATAAAATCTTTGATTATCAAAAGACATGTAAAATTTCAAAGACAATACATGCTGATTGATATAATGATCTGTTTATTATTCTCCAGGCATTTCCACACACAAAAACCAACACAGTTATCATTCACTTCCTGATATTCTTCAGCTATTAAATCGAAAGGTGCATTCTCCTTTTACACTCCCCTGGGGTAACCACGTGTTCTGATGTTCATCAGGCAATAAACATTCCATGGTCACAACATCCTAAACCTCAATGCTGGGACTTGTATCTCTTTGTGTCCAGGAGCACGATTTAATCCAATTAAACTGCTACTGCTGTTATAACCCACTGTCTACATAATGGTCTTCGACCTTGTTCACAGACACTTACATAGGAAACCGCAGGCCTTGTCAGATATTGCCCAGTGTTATGTCTGAAGAAGCCTGGGCCTGAGTTGCAGCCTGCTGAGGTTCAGGTAAAATATAACTCAGGATACGATATGTGATGTAATGCAGATCTAATGTTCGGACTTGCTCTGAACTTTTCTTTCCTGAACTAATTCAAATATTATTCTCAGAGGATACTTCAACCCATTTTTCAGCTCATCTCTGAATTTAGTCTGGGTTACTGCATAAATACACGTGTTTGTACAGCAGCTCAAAAGCAGCAGCATGCAGCTGGCATAGTCTGCAATTTTCATCGGGTCATTGAAACTTGGAAAATAATACTGGTTTGTAATTCCCATTAATAAGAAAAATATCACATCGGTTGTCCAGAGCAGTATGAAGTTACCGGATATAGCGAAGAGTAAGATGATGGATTTCCTTCGGTTCTCCATCTCCGGATCATTGTGATTCACATCTTTCTTGCTGGCCCTCAGCCTCCTGCGGACTCTGCTGGCCGCCAAAATGAATCCTACAGTCAGAGCATTGAGCAGCAGTATCAGGAATATTGGGAGCAGTGGGGTAAAACAGCGGTTAATCCAGCCAAATGTTACCCAAGCAGTTACAGTGTAATACTCGAGTTTTGTTTTACACAACCAGGATACATTGTCGTTTGTATAGTAGGGTTCATATATAAAGAAGCAGGGGATGTTTTTTATACAGAACAGCAGGCACACGGTTCCTATAACCAGGGATGCAGTTTTCTCAGTGCAATATTTAGTCCTCAGCTTCTGGCAACAAATGGTAACAAAACGATCGAAAGTGAAAGCGATGGTTAACCAGACAGAAATATCGGTGACTGCACGAACCAGCGCTATGAGGAAAGAACACACAGGTGTGATGAGCAGGAAGGTAGTCGGGAAATAATAATCATTAATCCGAAACAGTATCACATCAGTGATAATGACCAGTAGATCCGCCGCTCACATGGCCACCAGGTAGCGAGTGATACATCTGGAGAGACCGCCCTTTCCCCGTGACAGGATCACAATCGTCACCACATTAGCTGTAAAAGGGAAACACACAGAACCAGGGAATCAGCCGTCAGGTTACAGCAAGGGAGCCAGTTACACAGGATTTGGTGTGAAATGTACTTTACTGCAGGATCTGGGGACTGGAACTGAACTCTTTACCGCTGCTAGAATTGTCCAGCCGAACAGGATTTTAACGTCCAATTGCAATGTTAAATATCTGTGAGTGTGGGGTAATAACGCGAAAGTAAACAACGTCACAAAGTGTACCGAAAATACAAATAGACTCTGGAAATTTCCTCGGAGCTGTTACCCTTCTGCCACTGCAACTTCGTCGAAAGTGGTGTAGAAATCCACCGGAGATCCGAGTAAACTACTGGCCATTTAAATGTATGAATAAATGGACAGTGTGAGAATGAGTTATGGATAATTGCGAAAAGTAGCAGTTCAGTGACAGAGGAAGAAATGAACAGAAAACGAATTGAAAATAAGTCATGAATGGTCAATTCTAAATTGGGAGACGGTTGAGGAGTGGTGAGAATGAAGCCTGACCGAAATGCAGTGAATACTAAAGGGGAACAACCGAGGGTGAGGCAAAGTGCGGGATTTGGGTCCGTGGACAGGAAACGGGAGCGGATACAAGGTGTGGGTACGAAATGGCTCAGAGTTCTCATGTTGTATTCGCAGACTGGAGGCTATGAGTAAAGACATTTGGACAAACTAGTCTCAAACACCACGATAATAGGGGAGTTGGTATGTTTGAATTCAACCAAGTTGCAACAGTTACGTTTATAATCCACCAGATGAACATTTAATCTGATCAACTGACTTAGTGGCCAGAAGTCGCAGATCTTAACATTGGTGCCTTGGACAGTGCAACCCTCATCTGGACAAACTCTAACAATCACCACAAGGGGGAGAAGTTCAGATGTGATCATGAACAAACAACTTTATCTTGCACCTTCTTCTGTGATACTAGGAAAAATATACATTCAAAAGTTCACAATGGCACAAGGGCCATAATCTTCTCCTCGCTTTTGACGCCTCTAATAATGCAGCAAAATTCAGAGGCAGTTGTGGGTGGCGATCTCTAGACCGAAGCAAAGATACAGTACAAGTGACAATAGAGGCTGTAGTCGAGCCCAGGAGATAACTGCCGAGATTGAGCTTCAGAAAGGCTCCGTGGCAAGGTCTAAGCTCTGAATTGGCAGAATCCATCTTTATTATTAATCCGGCACATAGCAATCTGGAGAATCTGTCTCTCTGGTGAGAAAGACTGGCGGAAAGTACATCCCAGCGGATGTGGGACATTATATGTACCTGAGCTTCCAGCGCAATCTATCAACAATGTAAGATATGCTCAGAAGTGTTTGATTCGGATTCCTTTGGTGTGCAGGATAGTGTGACATATAGCAGTTGTTACAACTTGATATACGTAAAGAGCTTCATGTGTTCATTTGTGAAGAAATAGAGACAGACAGAGAGCGAGAGAGAGACTACATATACAAAAGAAACATCAGCAATGAAAAGATATCCTGAACAAGATAAGGCGGCCGGTGTAGAAATAATTAACTGCATTCCCGTTCAACTGTGTTTAGACAATACAGTCTTAGCTGGAAATTAAATCACATGAGTATATAAGATTAATATAGTTAAGTTTGATTATGTGATTATGTGGGGGGGGGGGGGGGGTGGGTGTGGTTACCATGGATACAGAAGTGTAATGGAAATCTACAGAGAAAAATGGACAAAGTAACTCTGAATCAAACACAAGAAATGGGCCGACCTGTGCTGTTTACAAGACGGAGGTGGGCCTCCTTCTTGAACCGCTGCAGTCCGTGTGGTGACTTGCTCCACAGAGTTGTTAGCTGGTGAGCTGCATGAAATAATGGCGACGATATGAGGAGATAATATTTCCGACTGGGCTTTGCAAACGGCCAAATCTGTCAGTAATTTATGTATCTGAACTATTAAGCCTCATAAAAGTTGGTAAAATCATGTCCCCTGTTCAGTATTTGTCAAATCACTTAATTAATTCAACAATTGTAACATTATTACAACAACAACAATAATTTCTAACTATATAGCGCCTTTATACAATTTCCCGAGGTGCTTCACAAGAGTGTTATAAGACATAACAAATAAATTTGGCCCGAGCCACATAATAACAAATTAAGACCGATGACCAAAAGTTTGGTCAGAGTTTGGTTATAAGCACTGTCTTCAAGGAGGAAAGGGAGGTATAGAGGCGGTGAAGATTTTGGGAGGCTGTTCCAGAGCTCAGGGCTCGGACAGCTGAAGGCACGGCCACTAATGTTTGAGCAGTTATAATCAGGGATGCACAAGAGGGGAGAATTTGAGGAGCGCAGACATCTTGGGTGTTTGCGATGCTAAAGCAGATTATAGAGATAACGAGAGACGAGGCCATGGAGTGATTTGTACACAGAATGAGAATTTTGGAATCGAGGTATTGTTGAACCGGGATCAATGTAGCTCAGCGAGCACAGGTGGGATTTCGTGCGAGATTGGACATGCACTGGCGAGTTTTGAATGACCTCAAGTTTACATAGGGTGGAATGTAGGAGGTCAGCCAGGAGTGTGTTGGAGCTGTACAATCTCGAGGTAATTAAGGCATGGATGGAGGTTTCAGCAGCAGAGGAACTGAGGCAGGGGCGGAGACGGGCAATGTTATGGTGGTGGAAACAGGTGGATTTAGTTATGCTGCAGAGATATGGCCAGAAGATTATTTCCCGTTCTAATAGGATAGCTAGATTGCGAACTGTCTGGTTCAGTCACAGACAGAACACGGGAGAGGGATCGCGTCGTTGGTTATTGAACACAGTTTGTGGCGGGACCCAAAGAAAATGCCATCGGTATTCCCAATATTTAAATGGACAATATTTCTACTCAACAAGTACTGAATGTCGGACAAGCAGTCTGCCAATTTAGAGACCTTGGAGGCCTCGAGAGAAGAGGGGGTGAGGGAGAGCTAGGTATCAGCAGCCTACATGCGGAAACTGAAGCTGTGGTTTCGATTGATGTCGGCAAGGGGCATCATATAGTGGAGAACAGGAGGGGGCCAATGATAAATTCCTGAGGAACACGATATGCAACGATTTATCGTGAGAATAGAAGCGAATGAAAGTGATTTTCTGGCTATGATTAGGGAGATAGGGATGGAACCAGGCGTGTACACTCCCACCAGTTGGAGAGCCATTGGTGGAAAATGGAGTACTCAACCATATCAAAGGCTGGGACTGGTCGAGAATGATGAGGAGGGAAAGTTTATCTTGGTCAATGTCACAAAGGATGCCATTTGTGAGTTTGATAAGAGCAGTTTCGGTAGTGTGGCATGGTGGATACCAGACTGAAGGGTTTCAAACATGGAGTTCCAGGAGGTGACAACATGATCAAGGACTTTGGAGTGGAAATTAAGGTTGGAGAGGGGGCGATAGCTTGCAAGGCCAGTGTGGTGAAGGGTTGTTTTTTGAGGAGAGGGGTGATGACGGTAGATTTGAAGGAGAGGAGCTTCGTGGGAATAGGGTCAAGATCAAGTGAGCAGGAAGTGGGTCTCTTGGATATGATGAGCATGGAGAGGTCAAGAGGGGCAGATCAGGGAGAATCTAGAGAGATATGCGACTTCATGGCTAGGGCAGGCTGGAAAGTTAGATGATGTTTGACCTTTTGGGCTAGAGGAAGGAAGAGAAGTGGCAGAGGCAGCTGATTGGGTGTTCTCAATCTTTGAGACAAATAATTCCATGAGCTACTCACACTTGTTGTTGGAGGTGAGTGAGTAGGAGACTAGGGAGAGGAGTTTAATAAGATGGTTAACAGTCGAGAATAGTAGCCGGGGGTTATATTTCCATTCTAGAATGATGTTGGAATAGTGAGCAGTTTTAGCAGACACGTGAAGGGCCCGATAATACTTTATGCAGTCTAGCCAAATATGGCGTAGAATGGTTAAATCAGTTGTCCGACACATCCGTACAAGTCTGCGGCCCTTGTACTTGAGTGAGCGAGAATGAGGGCTGTACCAGCGGAACGGCCAGGGTGAGAGAGATTGATTGTTTTAATAGGAAATAGGGCATCAAAGGTGATGGTGAGGGGATATTTGGGGAGATTGTTGGCTGCAGAAATGTCATTGTCAATTAATTCATTATCTCCTCTGCTTAAACAGGGTCACAGTTTAAATATTGGTGATACCTGATTAACAAATATTCTCGTAACAAAACGATTTGACAATTATTCTTGTTTCTAATTGCAGCTGCTATATAATGACAGGACAAAAAGGGAAACAATGTCCTTCTCTCACTGAATCCAACCACCACTGTTGCCAGTTACAAATCAACATATCATTATTACAGTGTCTTAATATTTCTATTTTCCAAGCTCTCCATCCCTTCAGTCTCCGGTTCCACTGCCAGTGCAATGTCCCAAATATAATCATTACATGTGTGTATAACTGATTGCAAATATGTAAAAATGAAATTCGTGGCTACGGACCATAACTGTGCTTGGTGCACGAATTCAGCTCTGAATAAATACATCACCACTATGGTTTCACGATTTCCTTAAAACAAAACCGTATTTGTCAGAAATGGCGTGAAATAAAACACGTGTATTTTACACTCCAGCAAAGTTAATATGGCCTTTCACTGTTTGTCAGAAGATGGTTTCTAAAACTTCGTAACATACCTTGTAATGTAACTAAATGTATATCTCTACTACAGCAAGATCCACAACTACAACATCTGGTTGGTAAAGTTGGCTAAGGTTTGCGTTATTCGGAAAAACTGCCATGGGAATGCCATGCGAATGTCGGACTAGATTTTCGACAGGGTGGGTATCAAACCCAAAAACTTCTGATTCAGATGGGAGCCCCGGCTGTTACATTTAAAGGCCAGGTAGATAAGTTACCCAGAGCAAGCAAAGAGGAGAACATTAGCAAGGGGTTCCTGACGCTGCTAACGATTAACTGAAACAATTTCACACTCGAACGACATCCCACTGTGTGAATACTGCGCTCATTCTCACTGAGAACCGCATTGCTCCGAGACATTCCATGTAAAACAATGTTAGATTTTGAGTTGGAGATTCAAAAACATTGTAACGTCAATAAACATCTCGCAATGTTTGTAGGAAATGGAGGAAAGATATTCTCGGAATTTCCGATAGTGACCCAAACCTGACAAATAATTACCTCAGGACCGACAGAGCAATGACTAGGCCCTCCAGTTAATGCAGCGAGACACGGATTTATGCAAACGGTAACCTGTTAAAATGAGTGCTGGAACCTCTATGGGCTGCAATAATATCACCGGGCATTTTTTCGTGTAGAACATTCAGCTACACTGAAATTGGACCTGCGATTACCGGAAATCTCATTGCAGAAATAATGACTCTGGTGCTTGACGTATAGGAACGCAGGATTTGATCATTCTGACCCACAAGCCTTTTCCACCATTCCAGTAGACCATGGGTGATCGGCACCACAACTCCAATTACCGTCTTGGTTCCATACCCCTTGATACCCTGACCTTAACAAATTTATCGATCAGAGTCTGTAAATTTACAATTGACCATTAATTGACAGGATTTTGGGAGAACGAGTGTAAATTTCGACTAAACTTTGTGCGAGAAAGTGTTTACTGATTTCACTCCTAAACGGCCGATCTCCAATTTTAAGATAATGCCTTCTGGTTTAGATTAAACCGCCATCGGAAACAGTTTCTGCGCCAACACTATCGAACACTTTATCTATTTAAATAGCTCGGTTATATCACGTTTCACCCTTCGAAACACAATGGAATACAAGGCAAGGTTACGTAACCTTTCCTCATATTTGAATACTTTAAACCGTGGTATCAGTCTGGTTAACTTGTGCTGAAACCCCTCGAAGGCCAATCCATCTATCCTGCGATATGTTGCCCAAAACAAATGTATATATTCCAAATGAGATCTGACCAAATCTCTGTACACCGAGAACAGCACTTCCTCAGTTGTAAATATCTTCCCTCTTGTGATAAAAGCCAAAATTCGCTCAACATTTATCCCGATTATGTGGTTCCTTCCGTGCAACCACCTATCGATCCAAGTCGTAAGATTACAGCTAATTACGTGGGTTCCATTTTTATGAATAATAACTAAAAAACTTTATCAAAGCAGGGACTTAACTGACAATGTAATACAATTTGAGACGATGGGAACAGACATTCCAATGCACCGAGTACTGATCATATTTATTGTTGAAATTACCGCAGCTGACAAAATATTGAATAGAAATAACAATTTGGCGCTTTTGCTTCACAAACTAAGCATGTTACCGGGAACACCAATTACCACGCTGAGAACTGGAACACCACAAATGGTAATAAAATAAATCAAACTGTATTGATCTCTGAGAAATGATGGGGACTCTTGGTGCGGCACATGTTACAACGGACCATTTGAGCTGATATAGTGAGAGATACTCTTAGTAATACAGGGGCGAAGCTTGCAGTTGGATCATTAGGCTGCATTGATCCTGAGATTTGTGAGAGTCAGCGGGACAGTGAGACAACTCACTTCAATCTGTTCTCATTGAGTAACCTCTTCAAACAGACTCTGCAGAGTGTTAAAAAAAACAGCCGTAATATTGGACTTTAATGCTGATCATGTTTCTTCAAACACAAACATGCAAGGCAATTTATTAGTACAGGGTGATGGGAACTCAGGAGACATAATGTGAGATTTCAGTTTCGCAACTGAAGTGAGAAAGTTAGTCAATGGTACAATGGGTGATAAAACACGCTGGTTCGATACCCTGGGATCTGCCACGTAAACTGTAAATGTGAGTTAGAGGAATCTAACACAGACACAGATTACAGGGCGATATGACAGATGTGTTTAAAATTATTGACAGGATGGAAGAAGGTAGATAGAAGCAGACTTATTCTAGTATATGTGTGTTTCAGAATGAGGAGCTGTAGAAACTAATGAAATAGAAGACAATGGAACAGAGAGAAGAGAGAGCAGGAGAAGCTTTTTTATACAGGGATTGGGGAGGCGGTGGAGTTCAGTTACATGGATAGAGGTTGAGGCAGAAACTGACAGAATTCAAAGTAGATTGGGTCCGTGGCTGGAGGAAGAGGCGATAAAGGGATATGGAGACCGGGTGGGTAAATGTGACTAGAAATTCCTCTATCTCTCAGAATCTGAAGCGAAATTAAAGTGAATGTGTCTGTAACACCGAGCGGACAGATTACTGAGGGTACAGTCGATGTTCTATCACCCTGCAAGCGTTTGGTCTGAACAATAAATTTGTGCGATTAGTATAAATGAACCTGACCCGGCATTGAGACGGGGCTTTGGTTAAAATGCAGATATTGAATCTAAAACGGGTTTTTAAATGTGGACAAACCCAGGACAGCTGCATGGGGCGCTGCTGCCTTGTTTCAATCGCTCTCTCACAGCACGGATTCCCGATCTGACCTCCACCGCTGCAGGAATGGATGTGACAGAAACCAGCTGCCTCCCACCGGCTGAAGACAGAACAATCTCCGCCGGGAGGGTGAAGGCGAGTCTGAGAACAGGCTGGTCACCGGTCAGTGGAGAAGATGATGGAGAGAGTCTGTGTTCCTGCATGGAGCACAATACCACATTCGGCATGGATTGTGATCACCAGGAATAATATCCGGCACTTTGCTGGAACCAGACTGAGAACAGCGGGTAGATTCTGATTAACGGGACTGAACAAATCCCGGTCCTGACTGTCCGAATTCCCAGGTATATGTCCATGATCGGCTCTCAGTGTCGATCTCCACAGCGGGAGTCAATGAGAGACAAACCTGAACATTTTACAACACGCTGAATGTTCAGTAAAATATAATCTGTCAGATATTACCGAGTGTTACGGGAAAGGAGAGCAGGCACGGAAACATGGGATTAAAATAATCCATTGAATCACTCATTGTACGATTCTCAGACAAAAACCGAACCAGTTTGAAAGACATTACATGGGGGAAATAATCTGAAGCTTTTATAGGGGTTAATGAATATTAGAAAGGCACCAAATGATCAGTCACTTAAAAAGCAAGAGCGGGAAATACAGTCACTGACTTTCAGCCTTTTAATTGAATTGAGAAGAATAGTTAAAAACTTTATTCACGACGTTAGTAACGGAATATAATCACTTACCGGGGATTCCCACGGCTGCTATAATCGGATAGTAAATCATTACCGCCTGTATAACTGGTGGTAACCAGGAAAATGGATAGTCGTCGGCCACAACTCTCATTCTGTCCGAGAAGTGATGATGACTCTTGGCACTGAACACAGGGCTCCAACTGACTGTGAGATGAGAGCTGAAGAGAAAAACGTCATTATAATTGCGGGAGATTTCCCGTGGGACCATGAAAGATCAGGCGCATTGATATTACTTCCAGTCATTTGGCAGCGCGTCAACACCCTGCGCAGTATGTTTGTGCTGCACTAATTATATCCAAACTAATAATACAAGTGTTTGACGTGAAACCACCCAAAGATTGGAGTGATATTTTGCTCACATTTCCAATTAACAATGTACAGAAAGCCGGGCTCTGCCGGCAATGCTGCACCACATTTAACAGAAGCAGCTCCAGTTTTCCTCCTGGTATGTGAGACGTTTAAATCCTGTCGGTGCACCACTGAATTCCCCGAATTCTGAAACATGTTTTAATGTTTACACCACTCCGGGCGTTCGTCACTCATCCGTTTCACTGTGGGAGTTCTGGTTGGCAATTGAATCACAAATATATGTCTTTAGCACGGAAGAGGTAGGGCATTGCACTAGCACCTTGCAGAAAAATGAATCTAAATTATAGTGTAAAAAGTTGCTGAATTAATAGCGCAGAAAATGCATTCTCATAATATAGCTCACTCACTTATTTTGCCTGCATATCGTAAAATTGTCAACATAATGCTTGCTGATGAAGCGGAACAAGAAATTGCAAAAAGTCCGCTGTCTGACCATGCAATTCGGAGAAGGATAAATGATATATCATCTAACATTGAAGAAAATGTAGCCCAGAAACTTACAAACTCGAATTTTGCTTTGCAAATCGACGAGTCGGTCGACATTATTGGTAACGCACAATTATTATCATTTGTTCACTTCATTAATGAAAACGAGATATTGCACCAATTTCTGTGCTGGAGAGAACTTCCAGAAAATACTAGAGGTCAAGACATGTTTGATTCTGTGAATTCATATTTAGAAGATTTCAAAATTTCATGGGACTTATGTGTTGGAATCTGCACGGACGGTGCTCCATCTATGGTGGGATGTGTCAAAGGATTCATTACCCTCGCAAAAAAAATAATACCAACCATTCCCTTGGCCATTAGTAACCAGTCTCGTGGCCCTTAGCAGCCGGTCCCCTGGCCCTCAACCACCAGTCCCATGGCCCTTGACAACCGGTCCCAAAGCCCTAGGTCACCGGTCCCATGGCCCTTAGCAACCGATCTCTTGGCCCTTCACAACCGGTCTCTTGGTTCTTCGCAACCGGTCTCTTGGCCCTCAGCAACAGGTCTCTTGGCCCTTAGCAAATGGTCTCTTGGCCCTTAGCAACAGGTCTCTTGGCCCTTAGCAATTGGCCCCTTGGCCCTTAGCAGCATGTCTCTTGGCCCTTAGCAACAGGTCTCTTGGCCGTCAGCCATAAGTCACTTGGCCCTTCCCAAACCGTCACATGATCCTTAGCAAACGGTCTCTTGACCCAAAGCAACCGGTCCTTTGGCCCTTAGCAGATGCTCCCATGGCCCACAGCAACTGGTGCTTCGGTCCTCAGCCACCTGTCCCTTGGCCCGAAGTCACCGGTCATTTGGCCCTCAACAACCTGTCCCTTGGCCCTCAACAACCAGTCCCTTGCTCTTTAACAACCAGTCCCTTGGCCCTTGGCAAGTTGTTCCAAGGCCCTCGGCAACCAGTCTCTTGACCTCGGCAACCGGTCCCTTGGCTCAAAGCAACTGGTCTCGTGGCCCTCTACCACCATCGCTTTGCCCTCAGCCACCAGTAACATGGCCCTCTACAACCGGTCCTTTGGTCCTTAGCAACCGGTCCCGTGGACCTTAGCAGACAATCCCATGGCCCTTAGCCACCAGTCCCATGCCCTCAGCAACAAGTCGCTTAGCCCTCAGCAGCTGGTCCATTGCTGCTCAACAACCGGACTCTTGCCTCTTAGCAACCAACCCTTGGCCCTCAGCAACCGGTTCCTTAGTCACAGGTCCATTGGCCCTCAGCAACTTGGTCCACAGCAATCGACCCCTTGGCCCTCAGCAACCAGCCCCTTGGCGGTTAGCAACCAACACTTGCTACTTAGCACCAGTCCTTGTCCCTTAGCAACTGGTCCCTTGTTCCTTAGCAACTGGTCCCTTGTCCCTTAGCAACTGGGCCCTTGTCCCTTAGCAACTGGTCCCTTGTCCCTTAGCAACTGGCCCCTTGTCCCTTAGCAACTAGGCCCTTGGCCCTTAGCAACTGGTCCCTTGGCGCTTCACAACTAGTCTCTCGTCCCTTAGCAACTGGTCTCTTGACCCTCTGCCACCAAGTGCCAAGGCCCTCAGCAACCAGTCACTTGGGCCTTGGCACCCAATCATTGCCTCAAAGCAAACAGTCTCTTGGCCCTGAACCACCATGGCTTTTCCCTCAGCAACTGCCATGTTTGTCCTCAGCAACCAGTCCCTTGGCGCTCAGCAACCGGTCCCTTGGCACTCAACAAGCGGTCCCTTGGCCCTTAACAACCGGTCCATTGGCTCCCAGCATCTGTACCTTGGTGCTCAGCAACTGGACCCTTGGCCCTCAGCAACTGGGCCCTTGGCCCTCAGCAGTCAATCTTTTGGCCCTCAGGAGCCAGTCCCTTGAACTTCAACCACCAGTCCCATAGCCCTTAGAAACCGTTCCCCTGGCCCTCAGCAACCGGTCCCTTCGCCCATAGCAACCGGTCCCTTGGCCCTTAGCAACACGTCCCTTGCCAGTCATCAACTAGTCACTTGGCCCTCAGCCACCGGTCCCTCGGCCCTCAGCCACCGGTCATTTGACCCTCAGCCACTGGTCATTTGGCACTCAGCCACCAGTCATTTAACCCTCAGCCACCGGTCATTTGACCCTCAGCCACTGGTCATTTGGCCGTTAGCAACCAGTACCTTGGCCCTTAGCAAACGACCCTTGGCAATTAGCAGACAATCTCTTGCCACTTAGCAACCAGTCTCTTCGCCCTCAGCCACTGTTCTCTTCACCCTGAGCAACCGGACTTCAGCTCTCAGCCACCGGTTGTTTCGCTCTTAGCAGCAAGGCACTTGGGGCTCAGCCACCAGTCCCTTCACGCTCAGCCACCCAATCCATAGCCCTCAGCCACCGGTCGTTTCGCTCATAGCAGCAAGGCACTTGCCCCTGAACGTAAAGTCCCTTGGGCCTTACCAACCGGCCCCTTGGCCCTTAGCAACTGTTTTATTGGCACTTAGCAACCAGTCTGTAGGCCCTTGGCAACCCGTTGTTTAGCTCTCTGTCACCAGTGCCAAGGCCCGCGGCAACCGGTCACTCGGCCCTTATCACCCAACCCTTGGCTCGAAGCAACCGGTCCCTTGGCCCTGAACCACCATTGCTTTGCCCTCAGCAACCGGCTGTTCTTCCCTCAGCCACCAGTCCCTTGGTCCTCAGCCACCGTAACTTGGGCCTTACCAACAGGTCCATTGGCCCTTAGCAACTGGTCCCTTGGCCCGTAGCAACCAGGCCCTTGGCACTTAGCAACCACGCCCTTGGACATTAGCAACTGGCCCATTTGCCGTTAGCAGCCAACACTTGCCACTTAGCAACCGGTCTCTTCACCCTCAGCCACTGGTCCCTTCGCCCTGAGCAATGTTTCCTCAGCCCTCAGCCACTGGTCCTTTCGCTCTTGGAGGCAAGGCACCTGGCACTTAGCAACCAGTCCTTTGGCCCATAGCAACTGGTCCCTTGCCCCACAGCAACCAACATTGGCCCATAGCAACCAGTGCCTTGGCCCTCAGCCACCAGTCCCTTCATTCTCAGTCACCCGATCCTAAGCACACAGACTCCGGTCGTTTTGCTACGAGCAGCAAGGCACTTGGTGCTTACTAACCAGTCCCTTGGCCTTTGTTAACCGGTGTCTTGGCCCTTACCAACAGGTCTCTTGGCCCTTCGCAACCGGTCTCTTGGCCCTTCGCAACCAGGCCCTTGGCCAGTTGCAGCAGCTCCCTCGTCCCTTAGCAACTAGTCTCTAGGCCGTTTGCAACCGGTCTCTTGGCCCTCTACCATCAGTGCCAAGGCCTTCGGCAACCATTCACTTGGCCATTAGCACCCAACCATTAGCTCTAAGCAACAGGCCCTTGGCCCTGAACCACCATGGCTTTGCCCTCAGCAACCAGCAGTTTTTCCCTCAGCAACCAGACCCTTGGCCCTCAGCCACCAGTCCCTTGGCTTTACCAACAGCTCCATTGTCCCTTTACAACTGGTCCCTTGGCCCTGAGCAACCAGGCCCTTGGCACTTAGCAACCAGGCCCTTGGCCTTTAGCAAATGTTCTCTTTGCCCTCGCAACTTGTCTCTCGGCCCTTAGCAACTGGTCTCTTGGCACTCTGCCATCAGTGCCAAGGCCGTCGGCAATCATTCACTTGGTCATGAGCAACCGTTCCCTTGGCCATCAGACACCAGTTCCTTGGCCCTCAGCCACCGATCCCTTCGACCTTCAGCCACCGGTCCCTTGACCCTCAGCCACCGGTCCCTTGGCCAGCTGGTCATTTGGTCTGTTGAACTGGTCATTTGGCCCTGAGCAAATGGTCTTTTGGCACTTATCAATCGGTCTCTTGGCCCTTAGCTACGGGTCACTTCAACCTGAGCAGCGGGTCCCTTGGCCCATAGCAACTGGTCCCTTGGTGCTTAGCAACCAATACCTTTGCCTGAGGATACTGTTTCCTTGGCCCTAAGCAACAGGTCCCTTTGTCCTGAGCAACCAGTCCCTTGGCCCTCATGCGCCGGTTCCTTCGTCCTGAGCAACAAGTCCATTCGTCCTTACCAACTGGTTCCTTGGCCTCCAGCAACCAACTTTTGGCCCTTAGCAACTGGTGCTTTGGCCCTCAGTGACAAGTCCCTTGACACTCAGCCATCTCATCTTTAGCCCTCTGTCACCGGTTGTTTTGCTCTTAGCATCCAGTCGCTTAGCTCTCAGCAACCGTTTCCATGGCCTCAGCAACCGGTCCCATGGCACTCAGCAACCGGTCCCATGGCTCTCAGTAACCTGTCCCATGGTCTCAGCAACCGGTCCCATGGCACTCAGCAACCTGTCCCATGGCCCTCAGCAACATGTCCCATGGCCCTCAGCAACCGGTCCCATGGCACGCAGCAACCGGTCCCATGGCACTCAGCAACCTGTCCCATGGCACTCAGCAACCGGTCCCATGGCATTCAGCAACCGGTCCCATGGCACTCAGCAACCGGTCCCATGGTCTCAGCAACCGGTCCCATTGCACTCAGCAACCTGTCCCTTGGCACTCAGCAACCGTTCACTTGGCCCTGAACAACTGGTCCCTTGGTACTAAGCAGCTGGTCCCTAACCCTTAGCAGCCAACTCTTGCCACGTAGCAACCAGTCCCATCTCCCTGAGCAACCGTCCTTAGCCCTCAGCAACTGGTCCCTTGGCCCTCAACAACCGGTCCTTTGGTTCTCAGCAACTGGTGCCTTGGCACTTAGGAATCAGTCTCTTGGCACTAAGCAACCGGTCCCTTGTTTCTGAGCAACCGGTGCATTGTCCCTCTGCCACCAGTCCCTTGGCCCTTAGCAACCAGTCCTATGCCCTTAGCAGCCGGTCCCTTGGCCCTTAGCCACAGGTTCTTTGGCCCTTAGAAAACGGTCCTTGGTACTTTGAAACCGGTCGCTTGGCCCTTAGCAACTGGTCGCTTGGCCCCTAGCAGTCAGTCCCATGGCCATTAGCAACCGGTCTATTAGCGATTGTCAACCGATCCCTTGTCCCTTAGCAACCAGTCTCCTGACGCAAAGCAACCTGTCTCTTGGCCCTTACCAACCGGTCTCTAGGCCGTTAGCAGCCAATACTTGACACTTAGCAACCAGTGGCTACTCTTCGCCCTCAGCCACTGGACTCTTCGCCCTGAGCAAGCGGACTTCAGCTCTCATCACCGGTCATTTCGCTCTTAACAGCAAGGCACTTGGCCCTTCACAAAAAGTCCCTTGGGCCTTACCAACCGATCCCTTGGCCCTTAGCAACCAGGCTCTTGGCCCTTAGCAACTATCCTGTTGGTCCTTAGCAACCAGTCTGCAGGACCTTGGCAACCAGTTTTTTGGATCTCTGTCACCAGTGCCAAGGCCCTCGGCAACCGGTCACTTGGTCCTGAGCGCCCAACCCTTGGATCTAAGAAACCAGTCCCTTGACCCTGAACCACCATTGCTTTGTCTCAGCAACCGACCGTTTTTCCCTCAGCATCCGCTCCCTTGGCCCGCAGCCACTGGTCCCTTCGCCCAGAGCCACCAGTCTTTTTTCCCCGAGCAACTGGTCCCTTGGCCCTCAGCCACTGGTCCCTTAGCCCTGAGCCACCAGTCTTTTTGCCCTGAGCAACTGTTCCCTTGGCCCTCAGCCAGTGGTCCCTTCGCCCTGAGTCACCAGTCTTTTTGCCCTGAGCAACTGGTCCCTTGGCCCTCAGCCACCAGTCCCTTCGCCCTGAGCCACCAGTCTTTTTGCCCGGAGCAACTGGCTCCTTGGCCCACAGCAACCAACATTTGGCTTTTACCAACCTGTGCTTTGACCCTCAGCGACAAGTCCCTTAATGCTCAGCCGCCTCATCCTTTGCCCTCAATCATCGGTTGTTTTGCTCTTAGCAACCGGGCTCATGGCCCTTATCAACCAGTCCCTTGGTCCTTATCAACCGGTCCCTTGGCCCTTAGCAAACCAGTTCCTTGGCCCTTAACAACCAGTCCCTTGGCCGTTAGCAAACAGCCCCTTTTCCCTTAGCAACCAGTCCCTTGGCACTTAGCAACCAGTCCCTTGGCCCTAAGCAGGCAATCCCATGGCCCTTAGCAACTGTTCCCTTTGTTGCAAAGCAACTGGTCCATTGGCCTTCAGCAACTGGCCCATTTGCCGTTAGCAGCCAACACTTGCCACTTCTCAACCGTTCTCTTCGCCCTCAGCCACTGGTCCCTTCGCCCTGCGCAACGTTTCCTCAGCCCTCAGCCACTGGTCTTTTCGCTCTTAGCGGCAAGGCACTTGGCCCTTAGCAACCAGTCCTTTAGCCCGTAGCAACCAGTCCCTTGCCCCACAGCAACCAACATTGGCCCATAGCAACCAGTGCCTTGGCCCTCAGCCACCAGTCCCTTCATGCTCAGTCACCAGATCCTAAGCCCACAGACTCCGGTCGTTTCGATCCTAGCAGCAAGTCACTTGGCGCTTACCAACCAGTCCCTTGGCCCTTACCAACAGGTCCCTTGGCCCTTAGCAACTAGTCTGTAGGCCATTAGGAACTGGTCTCTTGGCCCTCTGCCACCAGTGCAAAGACCCTCGGCAACCATTCACTTGGCCATTAGCACCCAACCATTGGCTCTAAACAACCATTCCCTTGGCCCTTAACCACCATGGCTTTGCCCTCAGCAACCAGTAGTTTTGCCCTCAGCCATCAGTCGCTTGGCCCTCAACCACCGGTCCCTTTCACCCTCAACCACCGATCCCTTGGCCCTCAGACACCGTTCCCTTGGCCCTCAGCCTCCGGTCACTTTGGTCCTCAGCTACCGGTCCCTTGACCTTTAGCAACTGGTCATTTCGCCCTTAGCAACTGGTCATTTGGCCCTTAGCAACTGGTCATTTGGACCTTAGCAACTGGTTATTTGGCACTTAGCAATCAACCTCTTGGCCCTCAGCAACTGGTCCCTTCTCGCTGAGCAACAAGCCCATTTTCCGTTAGCAACTGGTTCCTTGGCCTCCAGCAACCAACACTTGGCCCGTAGCAACCGGTGCTTTGGCCCTCAGCGACAAAACCCTTGACACTCAGCCGCCCGATACTAAGCCCTCAGTCATCGGTTGTTTTGCTCTAAGCATCCAGTCCCTTGGCCATCAGCAACCAATCCCTTGGCCTCAGGAACCGCTCACTTGGCCCTGAACAACCTATCCCTTGACCCGAAGCAGCTGGTCCCTTGGGCATTAGCAGCCAACTCTTGCCACGTTGCAACCGATCCATCTCCCTGAGCAACCAGCCCTTAGCCCTCAGCAACTGGTCCCTTGGCCTTCAACAGCCGGTCCTTTGGTTCTCAGAAACCGGTCCCTTGGCCCGAAGGAACCGGTCCATTGGCCCTAAGGAACTAGTCCCTTGTGCGAAGGAAACGGTCCCTCGCCCTAAGGAACCGGTCCCTTGCCTGAAGCAACCAGTCGCTTGGCCTTAAGCAACATGTCCCTTGTCTCTGAGCAACGGGTGCTTTGGCCCTCAGTCACCAGTCCCTTAGCCTTTAGTAACCAGTCCCTTGGCCCTTGGTAACCAATCCCTTTGGCCCTTAGCAACCAGTCCCTTGGAAATTAGCAACGAATCCCTTAGCCCTCAGCAACCAGTCCCTTAGCCCTTAGCAACCAGTACTTTGGCCCTTAGCAACCGGACCCTTGGACCTGACCAACAGGTCCTTTGGCACTTTGCTACTCGTCCCTTGTCCATTAGCAACCAGGCCTTTGGCCTTTATCAACCAGTCCCTTAGCTCTTAGCAAACAGTCCCTTAGCAGTTAGCGACCAGTCCTTTACCCCTTTGCAACATGTCCCTTGGCACTGAGCATCCGATCCTTTGGCACTGAGGAAATTGTCCCTTGGCCATTAGCAACAAGTCCCTTGGCCATTAGCAAAAGGTCCTTTGGCCATTAGCACTGCTCCCTTGGCCATGAGCAACCAGTCTCTTGCCGGAAAGCAACCGGTCCCTTGCCGCTAATCAACCGGTCCCTTGGCCCTTAGCTGTCAACACTTGCCACTTAGCAACAAGTCTCTTCGCCCTCAGCCACTGTTCTCTTCGCCCTGAGAATCCGGATCTCAGCTCTCAGCCATCGGTTGTTTTGCTCTTAGCAGCAAGGCACTTGGCCCTCAGCCACCGGTCACTTTGCCCTCAGCCACTGGTCACTTGGGACTCAGCCACCGGTCGCTTGGCTCTCAGCCACCGGACGCTTGGCCCTCAGCGACTAGACCCTTGGCCCTTAGACACTGGTCACTTGAGCTTCAACCACCGGTCCATTGGCCCTCAGCAACTAGACCCTTGGCCCTCAGCCACCAGTCCCTTGGCCCTCAGCCACCAATCCCTTGGCTCTCAGCGACCGGACCCTTGGCTCTCAGCCACCGGATCCTTCGCCCTCAGCCACCGGTCCCTTGGCTCTCAGCAACCGGACCTTTGGCCCTCAGCCACCGGACCCTTGGCCCTCAGACACCGGGCCCTTGGCCCTCAGCCACCGGACCCTTGGCCCTCAGACACTGGTCCCTTGGCTCTCAGCCACCGGACCCTTGGCCCTCAGCCTCCGGACCCTTGGCCCTCAGACAACGGTCCCTTGGCCCTCAGCTACCGGTCCCTTGGACTTCAGACACCGGTCCCTTGGCCCTCAGCCACCGGTCCCTTGGCCCTCAGCCACCAGTCCCTTGGCCCTCAGACACCGGACCCTTGGCCCTCAGCCACCGGCCCCTTGGCCCTCAGCTACTAGTCCCTTGCACCTCAGACACTGGTCCCTTGGCCCTCAGCCACTGGTCCCTTGGCTCTCAGCCACCGGTCCCTTGGCCCTCAGCCACTGGTCCCTTGGCCCTCAGCCACCGGTCCCTTGGCCCTCAGCCACCGGTCCCTTGGCCCTCAGCCACTGGTCGCTTGGCCCTCAGCCACTGGTCCCTTGGCCCTCAGCAACCCGTCCCTTGGCCCTCAGCCACCGGTCCCTTGGCCATCAGCCACCGGTCCCTTGGCCCTCAGCCACCGGTCCCTTGGCACTGAGCAACCGGCCCCTTGGCCCTCAGCCACCGGTCCGTTGACCCTCATCCACCGGTCCCTTGGCCCTCAGCAACCCGTCCCTTGGCCCTCATCCGCCGGTCCCTTGGCACTCAGCCACCGGTCTCTTGGCACTCACAACCAGGTTCTTGGCCCTCAGCCACCGGTCTCTTGGCCCTCACTGACCAGTCCCTTGGCCCTCAGCGACCTGTCCCTTAGTCCCCTCGTAATTGACCCCTTGATTTCTACCATATCCAGTCCCCTCAAAATGTTATACACCACATTGAGGTCTCCCCTCAACCTCCTCTGTTCCAGGGAAAGCAAACCCAACTGTCCATGCTGTCCTCATAGCTAAGAGTCTCCATTCCAGGCAGTATCCTCGTCATTCTCCTCTGCACTTTCTCTAGTGCAATCATGTCCTTCCTGGAATACGGCGACCAGACCTGCATGCAGTACTCCAGCTGAGGCCTAAGCAGTGTATTATACAATTTAAGCATAATCTCCCTGCTCCTGTATCCTTTGCCTTGGCCAATAAAGGCAAGCGTTCTGTATACCTACTTAACTATCTTATCTACCTGGCCTGCTACATTCAGGGATCTGTGGCCAAACATTCCAAGTTCCCTTTGTTAATCTACACTTCTACGTGGCCTATCGTTTAATGTGCATAAATTTCATATTAGCCCTCCCCAAGTGCATTACCTCACACTTCTCCGAATTAAATCCGGTTGCGTCATAAATACACCAATATAAAAACTTTTCCTTTAGAAGGTGGAATCGTGTGATACCACATGATATATTTTATGTGACGGCTTTCAAACCCTCTCCAGCTTCCGTGGGGTGTGAGGCAGCCATGAGTAGCAGCATTTCCTATCAGCGCCCATAACCCGCTCGCTTCTGCAGCCTGTTGCCAGTGATCTACAAATAATTCAATTGCAGAGATAGGGCGCAAAGAATCATCAGGGAGAGCTGCATGGGCTTAAAATCTAAATTAGAGGGACAGGATCAGTAGGACAGATAATGTTCTGGGGCATGGTCATCGGTCAGAGCTGCAAACACATCAATGTACGATGGAGAGAACATTTTTCCTCTGGAGGAAAGGTCCAGCTCAGTGGGTATTGATCCTGCAGGGAGAAACGATTAATAGTTACTTTGTAATCACCACAAATTCACGACGAACCAGAGCCTCAGACCGAGGAGGCAGAGATATATGGGGTGCACACATTTACCACAAAGTGTCCCCCGATAATGCTTAAATTTGAATTAAATGGACTCCCGGTGTCAATGGAGTTGGACACGGGCGCGAGTCAGTCCATTATGAGCAAAATAAATTGTGGTGCAGCAAGGCCTCAAGGACAGTCTTGACTCCCATTCGCACGAAACTGAGAACTTACACAAATGAACTGATTCCCGTAATCCGCAGTGCTACTGTAAAGGTGTCCTACGTTGGAGCGGTGCACAAACTACCACTCTGTGTGTTACCGGTCAATGGCCCCACGCTGTTCGGCAGGAGCTGGCTGGCAAAGATACACTGGAACTGGGATCATGTCCGAGCGCTCTCGTCCACTGACGACACTTCGTGTGCCCAGGTCTTAAACAAGTTCCCTTCGCTCTTCAAACTAGGCATCGGGAAGTTCCAAGGAGTAAAAGTAGAGATCCATCTAAGTCCGGGGGCGCGACCCATCCATCACAAGGCGAGAGCAGTATCGTACATGATGAGTGAAAGAATAGAGATCAAGCTGGACTGCTGCAATGAGAGGGCATCATTTCGCCAATCGAATTCAACGAGTCTGATTGTTCCAGTCCTCAAGGGAGTTGGTACTATCAGAATTTGTGGCGATTACAAAGTAATTATAAATCGCTTCTCCCTACAGGATCAATAGCCACTACCAAAAGCTGACGACCTTTTTGCGAAGCTGGCGGGAGGGAAGACATTCACGAAGCTAGACTTGACCTCAGACTACATGATGCAGGAGTTGGAGGAATCATCGAACCTGCATCAACACGCAGAAAAGTCATTTCATTTACAACAGATGCCCATTTGGGATTCGATCAGCCACTGCAATATTCCAGAGAAACATTGAAAGCTTACTGAAGTCGATCCCGCGCATGGTCGTCTTCCAGGACGGCATATTGGTTACAGGTCGGGACACAGTCGAGCATCTGTAGAACATGGAGTCGGTTCTTAATCGACTCAACTGCGTGGGGCTCAGGTTAAAACGCTCGAAGTGCAATTTCCTGGTGCCTGAAGTGTAGTTCCTGGGGAGAAGAATCGCGGCGGATGGCATCAGGCCCAACGATTCGAAGATTGAGGCAATCGAGAACACACCGAGGCCACAGAAATTGCTGGAGCTGCTGTCGTTTCTAAGACTCCTGAACAACTTTGCCAACTTCTAACCGGGTCTCAGCACACTGTTCGAACCACTGCATGCCTTACTGCGTAAAGGAGACGAATGGGTATGGGGTAAAAGCCAAGAAAATGCCTTTGGAAAAGCTAGAAAATTGTTATGCTCAAACAAATTGCTTGTGTTTTATGATCCATGTAAACGTTTGATAAGAGCATGTGATGCATCATCATATGGCGTTGGGTGTGTATTGCAACAAGCTAATGATTTTGGGAAATTGCAACCGGTTGCTTATGCATCCAGGAGTATGTCTAAGGCTGAGAGAGCCTACAGCATGCTTGAAAACGAATCGTTAGCATGTGTTTATGGGGTAAATAAAATGCAATAATATCTGTCTGGGCTCAAATTTGAATTGGAAGCTTACAATAAGCCACTGATAACCCTTTTTTTCCAAAAGTAAGGGGATCAATACGAATGCATCGGCCCGCATGCAGAGATGGGCGCTCACATTGTCTGCATACAACTATGCCATCCGCCACAGGCTAAGCAGGGAAAACCGTGCCGAGCTCTCAGTAGGCTGCCATTGCCCACCACGGGGGTGGAAGTGGTGCAGCCCGCAGATTTAGCCATGGTGGTGGAAGCATTTGAGAGTGAGCAATCACCTGTCACAGCCCAGCAGATTAGAACCAGGATGAGCCAGGACCCCTTACTGTCCTAGTAAAAAATTGTGTGCTTCATGGGAGCTGGCCTAGTGTCCCATTGTAAATGCAGGAAAAGATAAAGCCGTACCAGCGGCGCAAAGATGAAATGACTATACAGGCCTTCTGTTGGGTATCAGGTAGTGGTCCTTCATCAGTGATCTCCACAGTATTCACCCAGGCACTGTAATGATGAAAGTGATAGCCAAATCCCAAGTGCGGTGGCCCGGTATCGATGTGAACTTAGAGACCTGCATGCACAAATTTAACACATGCTCGCAGTTACGAAATGCACCCAGGGAGGAGCCACTAAGTTTATGATCTTAGCTCTCCAAGCCGTGTTCCAGGGTCCATGTCGACTATGCAGGCCCGTTTTTGGGTAAAATGTTCCAAGTGGTTGTAGATGCATACTCCAAATGGATTGAATGTGAGATAATGTCAGCTAGCATGTCCGCTGACACCACTGAAAACCTGCGGGCCATGTTTGCCACGCACGGCCTGCCTGATGTCCTTGTGAGTGACAATTGGCCATGTTTCACCCGTGCCGAGTTCAAAGAGTTCATGATACGTAATGGGATCAAACAAGTTACATCTGCCCCGTTCAAAACAGCATCCAATGGTCAGGCAGAGAGAGCAGTGCAAACTATCAAGCAGAGCTTGAAGAGGGTAACTGAAGGCTCACTGCAGACTCGCCTATCCCATATCATGATTAGCTACTACACGAGAGCACATTCGCTCACTGGGATTCCACCCGCTGAACGGCTCATGAATAGGGCACATAAAACAAGGCTCTTTTTAGTATACCCTGGTCTACGTGAATAGGTAGAGAGCAGGCGGCTTCAAAAAGTACACATGATGACAGCGAAAATTTTCACGCGAAATTGAAATCAATGATCCTGTATTTGTGTTGAACTATGAACAAGGTCCCAAGTGGCTTCCCGGTACTGTCGTGGCCAAAGAGGAGAGCAGGGTATCTCGGGTCACACTTTCAAATGGACTCATTCACCGGAAACACTTGGACCAAATGAAACTCAGATTCACGGACGATCCTCAACAACCCATATTGGACCCTACCTTCTTTGAACCCCCCAACATACACACCATGGGCAACAGACACCGCGGTTCGCCACGAAGCAGAACCCATCACCCGCAGCAGCCCAGCAGGACTCACCACACCAGGCAGCACAGCAAGGCCAGCTGCACAGTAGCCCAGCGAGGGCCCAAACAATTGACTCACCAAAACCAGCACTTGCACCGACACGATCAACCAGGGAAAGAAAGGCCCCAGGTCGACTCAACTTCTAAATAGTTACACCATTGATTTTGGGGGGAGTTTTGTTATATATGTAAACCTTTAAATACCTTGTATAGCCACCAGAGGGCACATCCCATGGCGTCCCAAGGGATTCCACAATCCCTTGGGAGCACCTGTATGAAGGAGGCCTCACAGGCTGGAGAGGCACACTGGGGACCTGTAATAAAAGACTAAGTTCACACTTTACTTTGAGCTCACAGTATCTGGTCAGACCCTGTATTCATGCATAACACCAAGGGCCAAAAGACTGGTTGCCGATGGCCAGGTGACCAGTTGCCAATGGACAACTCACTGGTTGCTGAGGGCTAAGGGACCAGTTGCTAAGGGCGAAGGGAGTGGTTGCTTAGGACCAAAGGACCGGAGGTTGAGCACCATTGGACCGGTTGCTTCAGGCCAAGGGGCCCGTTGCTAAAGGCCAAGTTGGTGAGCGGCAAGGATCCAGTTGCTAACGGCCAATTGTTTATTGCTCTCAGCCAAGGTACTGGTTGCTAAGGATTTTGGGACAGGTTGCTGAAGACCAAGATACCAGTTGCTAAAGGCCAAGGGACCAGTTGCTGTGGGCCAAGTGTTGATTGATGTGGTCCAAACCACCATTTGCGAAGGGCCAAGGGACTGGTTGCTGAGCGGAAGCGGCCGTTTTTTAAGGGCCAAGAGACCGGTTGCTATGGGCCAAGTGTCCGGCTGTTAATAACCCAGTGACTGGTGGCTGACAGCCAAGGGGCCAGTGGTCGACAGCGAAGGGGCTGATGGCCGAGGGCCAAGGGGCTGGTGGCCGGGGCCTAGTGACTGGTTGTCAAGGGCTTTGAGAACAGTAGCCGCGGGGCTTGGAAACAGTTCCCTAGGGACTTGGCAACGGATGCCAAGGGCCACGGGACTGGTGGCTGAGGGCCAAGTTTCTGAGGGCCAAAGGACCTGTGGCTAATGGACCTGTTGCAGACGGCCAAGGGTCATGTGCTGGGCTGCAAGGATCCGGTTGCTGAGGGTCAAGGGATCGGTGGCTGAGGGCCAACGGACCGGTGGCTGAGGGTCAAGGGATCGGTGGCTGAGGGCCAAGGGACCGGTGGCTGAGGGTCAAGGAACCGGTGGCTGAGGGCCAAGGGACTGGTGGCTGAGGGCCAAGACCCAATGGCTGAGGGCAAAGGCACCGGTGGCTGATGGCCAAGGGACTGGTGGCTGAGGGCCAAGGACCCAGTGGCTGAGGTTCAAGGGACCGGTCACTCTGGGCCAAGGGGCCGGTGGCTGAGGGCCAATGACCCAGTGGCTGAGGGCCAAGGACCCTGTGGCTGACGGCCAAGGGACCGGTAGCTGAGGCCCAAGGACCCAGTGGCTGAGGGCCAAGGGACCGGTGGCTGAGGGCCAAGGGAACGTTTGCTGAGGGCCAAGGACCCAGTGGCTGAGGTCCAAGTGACCGTTGGCTGAGGGCCAAGGACCCAGTGGCTGAGGGCCAAGGGGCCGGTGGCTGAGGGCCAAGGACCCGGTGGCTGAGGGCCAAGGACCCAGTGGCTGAGTGCCAAGGGGCTGGTGGCTGAGGACCAAGGTGCCGGTGGCTGAGGGCCAAGTGACCGGTGGCTGAGGGCCAAGGCACCGGTGGCTGAGTGCCAAGGACCCAGTCGCTGAGGGCCAAGGACCCAGTGGCTGAGGGCCAAAGAACCAGTGGCAGAGGGCCAAGGGACCGGTGGCTGAGGGCCAAGGGACCGGTGGCTGAGGGCCAAGGGACCGGTGGCTGAGGGCCAAGGACCCAGTGGCTGAGGTCCAAGGGACCAGTGGCTGAGGGCTAAGGGACCAGTTGCTGAGGGCGGTAAAAATTAAGCCAGCGAGTGGTGATGATTGGAAACATCATTCTCCACACTAAACACACATTGTTAGAAATGTTGAACACAGGAAAACTGAGAACCGTATCTAATATGAAGCGGGCAAAGTGGGAAGCAGTTCTCTTAACACCCAGCAAAGCGGTAACCATAATTCGGGATGTAGGAAATAACCCCGCAGAAGGTATGATGGGTGAAGGGGAACCCCACTTTTGTGAAGAGGTATGTGAGGATATGGAAGAGGATAGAATAAAAGACGCCCCCCTTCAAACCGCAGAACAAACCTTGTTTGTGGACGACTCACGAAAATAGGTAGACCACCTCGTACCGGATGGGCCGTAGTTAACCAGGATCTAGAGACGGTTGAATCAGGGCGAATTAATGGGGTGTCGTCAGCTCAAGTGGCAGAAATGGTAGCCCTTACCCGGGCACTGGAATTATCGGAAAATAAGATTGTTAATATCTATACGGACAGTAGATATGCTTTCGGGGTAGTACACGATTATATGACAGCATGGGGGAGAAGGAGTTTTAGCACAACTCGCGGACATCCCATAAAGCATCAGCTGAGAATAGAAGCTCTTTTAGCAGCCAGTAATAAACCAAAACAGGTAGCGGTTATTAAAATTAAAGCCCACAGGAGGGAGCCGGACCGAACCAGTCCAGATTGGCTGAGTCACCAGGGAAATTAGGCTGCAGACGTAGCTGCACAGAAGGCATTAGAACTGGAAGAGTGTGAGGAAGCCTCAGTCAGTGCCGCTGGGGCCCGAGACGAACAGATAAGTATTGAGAAACTGCACCAGGACATTTCTGAGGAGGAAATAGGTATGTGGACAAAGCAGGGCGCAATGCAAGGGAATGATAACGTTTGGAGACGAAACGACAAGGTAATGGCGCCTGAATGCATACAGAATACCTTATTGGAGTTGTATCATGGCCTGTCTCATTTAGGACGAGAGGCCATGTCTGGGAGTCTTGGAAGAGATTGGTGATGGAAAGGGATGCCATCGATGTGTTACGTGCGCACAATATAATCCAGGCAGGGCCATTAAAATTAAAATGGGATACCAGCCCGTTCCAGAAGGGCCATGGGAACACGTACAAATTGATTTCACAGGTCCTTGGCCCCCATCCCACGGAAAAAGATATTGCCTAGTGATTATAGATCAATTTACCCGGTGGGTGGAAGCTTTCCCCACACGTGATTGCACTGCCTCAACAGTGGCAAGGATTTTCTGACCAAGGCACCCATTTCACCGGGAAAATTGTAAAAACAATATGCCAGCTGATGGGCATAAAACAAAAATTCCACATCCCCTACCACCCGCAGAGTTCTGGGATGGTAGAGCGCATGAACCGTGCCCTTAAGAACGCCCTGGCAAAGGCCATGAAAACGTCAGGAAAAACGTGGACATAAGTATTACCCATTTTATTGATGAAGTTAAGAGCCACGACAAACTGGACAACCGGATTATCCCCTTATGAACCTATGACAGGAATGGCGATGCAATTACCAGAGAACTTCATAACAGGGGGGGGCAATGTTGGCCCATTAAAAGAAAACATAAAACGGTATGTTTTGGAACTAAGTACTCAATTAAAAGGGATGTGTAAATTAGTTAGGGACAATCAGGAAGAAAGAGACGCGGAAGCAGAGCTTACAAAGCTCCCTGAAGTCCCGTTGGCGGGAAGTCGCGTTATGGTAAGGGTCCTCCCTGGAAAACCGGGGTTTGCTCCAAAAATGAATAGGACCGTATGAGGTTCTAATCAGCAGGGACACTTGTGCCTGCATCGATGTTAAAGGAAACGGACAATGGAAGCTTCGGACCCAGCTTAAGGTTTTTGAACCAGCCGTTTAGCACACGTATTAGTTGTTGTTGTTTGTCTATTTACAGATTGACAGCGAGAGATTCTTCAAAGCCATACGGCCATTTTGCCTTTGACTATTTGTTAATTATAGAGTAATAAGATGAAACTATATATTGCGATCGGTGAGATTATCATAGTTCGTGTTAGGTCCGGCCTGCGAGCTAGACAGAAACGAGAGTTACATGTGAATACCTTTTTGTACATGTCTTATGTTTATGCGCAAAATGAGAACTTTTCCAGTTGCTGGGTATGTTCGCACATCCCCATACATAGCAAAGGAGGCATCCCTTTGTGGTCAAACTCCCTTAACATTTCGGAAGTTGCAGAGTGAGTAATGCGACAAAACGGTACAGGGGAAGTAAATGATACTTGGAATCAGAGTGGGGATAAAGAAATGTGGAGATCGGGGGGGTTACCTTTTGGATGCATTTGACGGATGGTACCAGCCGGAATACAATCGGTCGGTACGACCCCCGTTCCTCGTTTTCACCAACACCTCAGGAGTTGGAAGGCCTACCGCTGACATTTGTTTCACTAGAAACCTGACTGGTGAGGAAACAGTTTTTTTTAGCAGGATAAGCAATTGTACGCAATACTTTAACCTCATTAGGTGGAACGTAATAGCCAGCGAAACAACAAACCAGTGGTTCTTTGAAATAGAGGGTTTGAAGAATCAGACAAGTAGCCAGGACTGGGACCCTAAGATTAGGTGGCGACGGGGGCTGAGAGAGAGATTGGTATCGAATCTAACAGCATACAATGGCACTTATTTTGTGCGCGGGCATAAGGCCTACCCCTGGTTGCCTCACAACTGGAGGGGGTCCTGTTATTTTGGATATGTGGTCACTTTTGTCAGATGGGTACGTACTGTAGCAGAAGTCCAGACACCAGGTCGACTAAGACGAGATCTTACCCCGGAAGAGAGAATGTTTGGGGTCATGATGCTCCCAATCAGGATAGGACGCACCATGGATGAATTACGTAACCTAGAGAGGGTACTGGAACAGATAGTTAACGACACTGCTGAAGCAATAGAGGGCATAACGGCTGAAATGGTAGCCATACGGATAATGGTACTCCAGAACTGAATGGCCCTAGATTATATATTAGCAAAAAATGGGGGCACGTGTGCCTTAATTAGTGCTGAATGTTGCACTTACATTCCCGATAATTCAGAAAACATAAACAACTTCGCTGATCACATAAGAAGGGAGGTAAAGAAGTTATCCACGACAGCAGGAGGATCTGGCTGGTTTGACTGGCTGTTAGGGGGATCCTGGGGGTCCTATCTAATGCATGGAGTAATTATTCTGATTGTAATAATATTACTTGCTGTCTGATTATCAGGTGTTTTAATATCTGCTGTAAAGTTATGATGGCTCAACTGATGCCAGTAGCCAGTGTAATCGCCGGAGAAGAAGCACACCTGATGTAAATACCTGAAGACACCAAGGATGAAGAAACAGACGATGATGACACCGACCATTATGTTTGAAGGGTAGCCTAGAGCTACAGGCAAGGTGGACATACGGAACATCAGGGAAGTAAGATACCGCAAAGGACGAATATATGACACAATGCTACTATCATTGTGGTCATCTGGATTTCGTGAACATCTTCCAGGACCAAAAGGGGGAATATAGTTTGAGCGGATTTTTGGAAATATACTTGACTAGTATACTGGAACAAACATTTGTTTTATTTTCCCCTTTAATGAATTTTGTAACGGACAATACAGATGCATTATGCTTTATATAAAAAAAACACAGTTAGACTTTAAGATATTCTGGCCTTGAGTTATGGAGATTGGAAAGTGAGATAATGAACGACTGGAGAGATAATTAAGTGGGATGTTTGTCTATACCGGTGCCAAAGAGTCTGCCCTTGTTTTCATGCCCTGTCACTATGCAGGCTGGTTTATATCAAAAAACCTCAGCCTTGGACGAAAAGCTTTGTAAATCTTGTAATGCGATGATAGAGCTTGTGATGTAAAGTGACGTAATTTGTAAGATAAAAGAACCTCACTGGAGATACGAAATTGAGAAGCTGGTTCAAAGACAGCGGTCTTTAACACTTCTCCCAAAGCTTTGTCTCCGATTTAATAAACCTCTCTTTATATATTATATACAGTCTCGGAAATATTTTTCCACAACAATGGAGAAAATAGAAGAACATCCAGAAACCAAAAGTATAAAAAAGAATAATCAGCATTGATTTCAACAGGGAAAGTCCTGCTGGACCAACCTCACATAATTTTTAAAGAGGTAATAGAGAGAGTAGACATTGATAAAGCAATAAGTGTGATGTATCGAGATTTTCAAAAGATCTTCGCTTTGATACCAAATAATAGCCTACTCGACACGGTCAGGGGATAATTGCAGAATGGATAGCGAGCTCGATTCAAGACTGCAATCAGTGATTGGACGTACAAGGTAGCTATTCACATTGGCAGAAGGTCGGTCGTAGTTTTCCAAAAGGATCAATGCTGGGACCACTATTGTTCACAATTTATAATAACGATTTAGGTTTGGAACTAAAAACAGAATTTCCAAATGTGTTAATGATACCAGATTGGAGGAAATTTATACTGAGAAGGACTGCAACAAATTAAGGACAGCACTGATAAACATGCAGAATGGGCACATCATTTTCAATGAAGTTCCACACACATAAATGTGAGGTATTACATTTTGGTGCGAAGAATATGGAGGTCACTTGTTACTTGGCGCAAATGACTCTCGGGGGGAAGTGGAACAATAAGATCTCTCAGTACAACAACTCAATATAATTGTGACAGAGTTTAGCAAGACAAACTAAAGGTAACTAAAAGTGGAGATTATTTCGAGTGCAAAAGAATTGCAAAGTAGGAAGGTTATGCTGAACCAGTATTGAACCTCGGTTAGACCACACTTGGAGTACTGCATGCAGTTCTGGTTATAAAGATGATATAGAGGCAATTGGGAGGGTGCAGAGAGGATTTACACGGACGATACCAGAAACGGGAATTTATTCATAAGAGGAAATAATGAACAAGCTAGGTAATTCAGAAGTAACTTCTTTCTGGAAAGAGTGCTGAGAATGTGGAACTCAAAAGTGCAGGAGTGGTTCAAGCGAATAGTATAGATAAATTTAAGGAGAGGCTATGCAAGCATATGAGGGAGAAAGGAATAGACGGCTATGCTGATAGATTTCAATCAGAAAAGAATCGAGAAGATTCGATTAGAACTTAAACGCTGGCATGGTCTTATTAGACAGAAAGGCACCCTACGCTATGCTGTCCTTTGTAAGCCGATACATTTCCGTTATCTGCAGCATTAGGCATTGGATTCAATGACAGGCTCTCTGGGTACATGTAGGAGTGTCTGGGTCTCTATAAGAACTTTCAGTTTCTGAGTATTAGTTTCTGGATCTCATTAGATGCAGTCTGGTCTGTGTTGCAGCTGCCTGTGTCAGATTTTGAGCTGACTGTGTCTGTATAAGTGTTATCCGTGTTTTCGGAGGAGCGTTGTGGTTTGTATTGCAGCTCCATGTGTCAGGTTTGGAGCTGACTGGGTCTATGCAAGAGTTGTCTCTGTTTGTGTTGGAGAGTTTGCGTCGATGTTTGAGTGTGTCGATCTGTGATTGATCTCCTTGGGTCAGTGTTGCTCTGTATTGGCGTTTTGATTCATTGCCGATACTGTCTTGATCTTCAAATGAGGTGTCTGGGTCTCCGAAGCTAGCTGCCTGGCTCGGTGTAGGAGCAGTCTGGTCCTTTGCTGGAACAGTCTGCGCCCGTGTAAGAACTGCTTATCTCTGTGTAGGAGCTCTCTTGGATCGGTTTTGGTGATGCCTTGGCCAGGGTAGAGCTGTCTATGTCTGTGTAGAAAGGAATTAATCTGTCTCGGAGGTCCCTATATCTCTGAAAGGAGCTGTATGGGTCTGTGTAGGAAAGTTTGTGCCTGTGCTGTTAATCCCTGCTTCAGTGTAGCACCTGCCTGTTTCTGTACAGGAGCTGCCTACTTTCATGTAGGAAATGTCAGTGTCTCTGTCGAAGCTCTCTGGAAAGATGTTGGTGTTGTTTGCGACTGATGAGGACATGTTTGCTCCTGTGTAGTTGATGCTGGGTCTGTGAAAGGAACTTCCTGAATCTGTAAACAAGCATTTTGATGTTGTGTATGCGCTTTGCCTGTCTGCACAGGAGTGTCTGGATCTGTGCAGTAATGTCTGGCTCGGTGTAGGATCAGTACCCCTCTGTGCGGGAGCTGCCTGGGTCTGTTTAGCCGCTGTCTGGGTCGGTGCAGGACAAGTTTGGATCTGTGAAGGTCCAGTGTGGGACTGTGTAAGAAGATTCTGAATCTGTGAAGGTCGAATCTGGGAATGTGAAAGAGCAGTCTGAGTCAGTGTTGCAGCTGTCTGGGTCTGTGCAGGAATAGTCTGGATCTGTGAAGGAACATAGAAACTTAGAAATCCACAGCGCTGACGGAGACCACTTCATCCCATAGTACACGTGCCGGCTGAAAAAGAGCCACAAGGACCTTTGATAAACAACCCTGAAGGCTATATATGAACCTGTGATGATTGACAATGGCGGAAAGATAAAGAATGCCCAGCCTAATAATTCCGCCCCACACAACTGCTACACCCCTTGCACCGAAATATTATACACACCACCCCAACCGGAGCCATGTGAACTCATGGGAGAAGCAAAAAACAGAAAAAAACCGCAAGATAATGTGGGAAAAAAATCTGTGTAAATTCCTCTCCATCTTGTCGATTGCAATTAGTCCAGGAGATCACCTTGGCCTTATTGGATTCCCTGCAGTACTTACCATCATATCTGCGCCAGCCAACAAGAGGTTATCCAGCCTAATCCCACTTAGCAGCTCTCGGTCCATAACTCTGCAGGTTACAGCAAGGACATTATAATTGACTGTATAAAACATTGGTCAGACGGCAGGTGGAATGCTGTGTGCAGTTCTCGTCATCACATTTCAGAAAAAAGATGGAATTCCGCTGGAAAGTGTACTGAGGAGATTTACAAAAATAGTTGCCTGGACTGGAGAATTTTGGTGATGAAGAAAGATTGGAAATGCTGAGTCTGTTTTCTTTGCAACAGAGGAGGCTGAGGGGAGACTATATTGAGGTGCATAACTTTATGAGGGCCCTAGATAGAGTTGGTAGGAAGGACTTGTTTCCCTTTACAGAGTGGTCAACAACCAGGGGGAATGGTTTTAAAGTAATTGCGGGGTGGACCACTTCCCATCTCTCGGGAGCCTCCTATCAACATGAGCAGGCATTGATGATGAGAGGCAACACCGCCTCCAGTGCACCAGTGCAGCCTTCGACCGCATGAGGATAAAAGTGTTTGAAGATCAATCGCTTAAAACTGTCACCAACTCATTGTCTACAAGGCTGTAGTAATACCCGCCCTACTGCATGGCCCTGAGACCTGGACCATTGACATTAAACACCTCAAGTCGCTGGAGAAAACCACCAGCGATGTCTCCCCAAGATCCTGCAAATCCTTTGGGAGGACAGCCGCACAAATATTATCGTCCTCGCCCAGGACAACATACCCAGCATTGAAGCACTTACCACACTTGATCAGCTCCGCTGGGCAGGCCACATGCCAGACACGAGATTGCAAAAGCAAGCGGTCTTCTAGGAACTCGTCCACGGCAAGTGAGCCAAAGGCGGGCAGAGTGAACGTTACAAGGACACGCTCAAAGCCTCCCTGATAAAGTGTGACATCCCCAAAGACACCTGGGAGTCCTTGGCCATATACTGCGCTAAGTGGAGGAAGTGCATTCGTGAGTGTCCTGAGCTCCTCGAGTATCGTTGCCGAGAGCATGGAGAAATCAAGCGTGGAAGGAGCGTGCGGAAAACCAGGCTCCCTTTCCATCCTTTCCCTCAACGAATATCTGTCCGACCTGTGACAGAGACTGTGGTTCTCGTATTAGACTATACAGCCATCTAAGAACACATGCTAAGAGTGGAAGCAATTCTTCCTCGATTCCGAGGGACTGCCTATGATGATGAATTAGGGGGAGTGTTAGACGGCTATGAGGGTAAATATCTTTAGCCAGGGGGTCCTGGTAGTCGGGAACTCATTGCCTGGATGCGCGGTAGTGGCAGAAATCCTCACACCTTTTCAAAATACTTGGATGCCAATTAAAGTGCTGGAACCTACTTCGAGCTGCGAAAGGATAATTAGGCTGGAAAGCTCTTGGTCGGCTTGTGCGGACACGAGTGGCTGAAACATAGAAACATAGAAACATAGAAAATAGGTGCAGGGACGGGCGATGGCCTCCGTTGCCCTCAGCCCCGAAGTTTCATGTTCAGCCATGAATCCATTGAATGGCGGTGCAGGCTAGAAGGGCTGAATGGCCTGCTCCTGCACCTATTTTCTATGTTTCTATGTTAGGAGCAGGCCATTCAGCCCTTCTAGCCTGCACCGCCATTCAATGAGTTCATGGCTGAACATGAAACTTCAGTACCCCCTTCCTGCTTTCTCGCCATAACCCTTGATCCCCCGAGCAGTAAGGACTTCATCTAACTCCCTTTTGAATATATTTAGTGAATTGGCCTCAACTACTTTCTGTGGTAGAGAATTCCACAGGTTCACCACTCTCTGGGTGAAGAAGTTTCTCCTCATCTCGGTCCTAAATGGCTTACCCCTTATCCTCCGACTGTGACCCCTGGTTCTGGACTTCCTCAACATTGGGAAAATTGTTCCTGCATCTAACCTGTCTAAACCCGTCAGAATTGTAAACGTTTCTATGAGGTCCCCTCTCATTCTTCTGAACTCCAGTGAATACAAGCCCAGTTGATCCAGTCTTTCTTGATAGGTCAGTCCCGCCATCCCGGGAATCAGTCTGGTGAATCTTCGCTGCACTCCCTCAATAGCAAGAATGTCCTTCCTCAAGTTAGGAGACCAAAACTGTACACAATACTCCAGGTGTGGCCTCACCAAGCCCCTGTACAACTGTAGCAACACCTCCCTGCCCCTGTATTCAAATCTCCTCGCTATGAAGGCCAACATGCCATTTGCTTTCTTAACCGCCTGCTGTACCTGCATGCTAACCTTCAATGACTGATGTACCATGACACCCAGGTCTCGTTGCACCATCCCTTTTCCTAATCTGTCACCATTCAGATAATAGTCTGTCTCTCTGTTTTTACCACCAAAGTGGATAACCTCACATTTATCCTCATTATATTTCATCTGCCATGCATTTGCCCACTCACCTAACCTATCCAAGTCACTCTGTAGCCTAATAGCATCCTCCTCGTAACTCACACTGCCACCCAACTTAGTGTCATCCACAAATTTGGAGATACTGCATTTAATCCCCTCGTCTAAATCATTGATGTACAATGTAAACAAGCTGGGGCCCCAGCACAGAACCGTGCGGCACCCCACTAGTCATTGCCTGCCATTCTGAAAAGTACCCGTTTACTCCTACTCTTTGGTTCCTGTCTGACAACCAGTTCTCAATCCACGTCAGCACATTACTCGCAATCCCATGTGCTTTAACTTTGCACATTAATCTCTTGTGTGGGACCTTGTCGAAAGCCTTCTGAAAGTCCAAATATACCACATCAACTGGTTCTCCTTTGTCCACTTTACAGGAAACATCCTCAAAAAATTCCAGAAGATTTGTCAAGCATGATTTCTCTTTCATAAATCCGTGCTGAATTGGACCTATCATGTCACCATTTTCCGGATGCACTGCTATGACATCCTTTATAATTGATTCCATCATTTTACCCACTACTGAGGTCAGACTGACCGGTCTTTAATTCCCTGTTTTCTCTCTCCCTCCTTTTTTAAAAAGTGGGGTTACATTGGCTACCCTCCACTCCATCGGAACTGATCCAGCGTCAATGGAATGTTGGAAAATGACTGTCAATGCATCCGCTATTTCCAAGGCCACCTCCTTAAGTACTCTGGGATGCAGTCCATCAGGCCCTGGGGATTTATCGGCCTTCAAACCCATCAATTTCCTCAACACAATTCCCGACTAATAAAGATTTCCCTCAGTTCCCCCTCCTTACTAGACCCTCTGACCCCTTTTATAGCCTCCTTCCATGCTATACATTTTTGCATTTCCAACATTACAACAGTGATCACACTTTAAAAGTAATTAATTTGCTCTGAACCGCCTTGTGAAGTGCTGAGGTGAATGTCGCTGTCGAAATGCTAGCATTTTAATATAAAAGTGTCCTAAGAAAAGGTACAGTGTTAAGGCAGGTTAGCTCAGTTGGTGAGAGCGTCGTGCTAATAATAGAAAATTCGCGGGTTCGAACTGATTAAATTCCATTTATTATATTTTTGGTGGTGCGGTTGGGCTGCAAGTATTTTAGATCAGCTAAAACATTCAGGAACGAAAATCACACTGGACCTATAGTATATTGAAGTAACGCTGCAAAACATTAGTTCTGCCGAGAGCTGATGGCCCTGCGGAGCGTTTCCAGCTTTTAATGAATAATTCCATATCCTCCGGGGCTTTGTGACTTCAAGTATTTCAATCAATGAAAGGCTCCCTGCCGCTAATTGGTTTGCAGTGCAAAGTATGGAACTGATCAAAATACAATTCCGCTGTGTAATCCTTCATTCTCATCATTAGCCTGCTGCAAACTGCAGGGGCCACGTCGCTTAATGGATAAGGCATCTCACTTTGATGCAAACGCTGATGTTATCAGAAAATCGCAACGTCAAATGCTGCCGCGGTTATTTTGTCAAATCTTGTTCAAATTTATAAAACCAAACCACGTTCGCACTCATTAACTGAAGGTCATTTCATCCCGAGCAATGCAGGGAGTTCTATTAAAAGGCATTTTTTCAAGCGGTGTATATTTCTCACTGATTTTTGCAGATAGTTTCCAACAAACCAAAAATCACGAATTAATACCGATAAATTATTATGTTTCCAGTTCGAACAACAGCTTCGCGTCTATCAGTGTATTAAAGGGCAGTGGAGGGAATTGTGGTCAGATTCCAGTGATATCCACAGGGAGTCGAATAAAAAAAAAGTTGCCTGTTGCATCACTGCAAGGAGGGTTTGAACTTTCGCAGAGAAACCCCCGTGGATTTATAAATCCGATGCCTTAACCACTCGGCCATCGCAGTTACATGATAACGCTGTTTTAATAGTCCAATGGTTGGTGCAAATTATCAGAGAGTCCGCCTGCATGCTTGCCCTTTTGCCTCTCCCAGACGATGTGAAAATTAAATCGTAGAATCATAGAATCTCACAGCAAAGACGGAAACATTTCGGTCAGAACTGAAAGAATTTACATTTCGGGAAATGTAAATGAACAGACTGGGGAGCTTCTTTCAAGAAAAACAAGGGAGATATATTTTTAACATTATGAAAGTATTTGATCGGGTTGATGTGGAGAAAATGTTTGATATCGTGCAGGAGTTCAGAACGGAGGTCACCGCTAAATTCAGTTGGCAATTCAACAGTAACTTATTTATCAAAGAGTGGTTAGAATGTGGAAGATGCTACACGAGCAGTAGTTGAGGCGATTAGCACAGATTTATTTTAGAGGGAGTATCTAAGCACATGACTGAGAAAGCAAAAGAACAATATGCTGCTTGGATCAGGTGAAGTAGGGTAGTGTGCACCATTAACTTCAGCAACACCAGTTACGTACAATTGTCCCTTTCTGTGGTGCAAACTCTACATAACGTTGCGTAACACACATTGTAAACAATAACTTATATACAATTAGCGCCTTGAAATTAGAGAAACGTCCAAGGTGCTTCACAAGAGTATTATGCGATACAAATTTGACACCTAGCCGCTAAATATAAATTAGCGCAGGTGACTAAAAGAATGGTGAACCAGGTATGGTTGACAATGAGGAAGAAAGCTGTACATTGCAGGAAGATATCAAAGAACTGGTCAGGAGTTTAATGGAATTCAACACGGAGAAGTGCGAGATAATGCATTTGGGGAATGCTTATAGGGAAAGCGAATAAACATTAAAAATTGGGCCACTGATAAGTGTAGAGGTGCAAATGACATTGGAATGCATGTCCACAGAATCCTTGACGGTAGCAGGGCAAGGAGAAAAGATGCTTGGGAAGGATAGACAGAAAGGAAAAGGAGGTGGGGTGGCGTTGTTGGTTAAAGAGGAAATTAATGCAATAGTAAAGAGGGACATTAGCTTGGATGATATGGAAGCGGTACGGGTCGAGCTGCAGAATGGCAGAAAACGCTCGTGGGAGTTGTGTACAGACCTCCAAACAGTAGTAGTGAGGTTGGGGACTGCATCAAACAAGAAATAAGGAATGTGTGCAATAATGGTGCAGCAGTTAACATGGGCGACTATAATCTACATATTGATTGGGCTGAACAAACTGGTAGCACTGCGGTGGAGGACGATTTCCTGGCGTGTATTAGGGATGATTTTCGAGATCAATATATCGAGGGACCAATTGAGAGCTGACCATCCTCGACTGGGTGATGTGTAATGAGAGGGGACTAATTGGCAATCTTGTTGTGCGAGGTCCCTTGCGGAAGAGTGACCATAACATGGTCGAATTCTTTATTAAGATGGAAAGTGACACAGTTAATTCAGAAACTAGGGACCTGAACTTAAGGAAAGGTAATTACGACGGTATGAGGCGTGAATTGGATAGAATAGACTGGCAAATTATACTTAAAGGGATGACGGTGGATAGGCAATGGCAAACATTTAAAGGCCACATGGATCAACGTTAACAATTTACATTCCTGTCTGGATTAAAAATAAAACGGGGCAGATGGCTCAACGGTGACGAACACGGGAAGTTAAGGATAGTGTTTAATCAAAGGAAGAAGCATATAAATTGGCCAGAAAAAGCAACAAACCTGAGGACTGGGAGAAATATACAATTCAGCAGAGCAGGACTAAGGGTTTAATTAAGAGGGGGGAAATAGAGTACGAGAGGAAGCTTGCCGGACACATAAAAAATGAGTGCAAAAGCTTCTATCGATATGTGAAGTAAAAAAGATTAGTGAAGACAAACGTAGGTCGCTTGCAGTCGGATTCAAGTGAATGTATAATGGCGAACAAAGAAATAGTAGAGTAATTGAACAAATACTTTGGTTCTGTCTTCACGATGGAAGACACAAATAATCTTCCGGATGTATTAATGGATTGAGGGTCTCGTGAGAATGAGCAACTGAAGGATATCCTTATTAGATGGGAAATTGTCTTCGGGAAAATTATGAGATTGAAGGCCGATAAATCCCCGGGGCCTGATAGTCTGCATCCCAAAGTACTTAACGAAGTGGCCCTAGAAACAGTGGATGCATTGGTGATCATTTTCCAACAGTCTATCGATTCTGCATCAATTCCCATGGATTGGAGGGTAGCTAATGTAACATCACTTTTTAAAAAAGGAGGGAGAGAGAAAATGGGTAACTATAGAATGGTTAGCCTGATATCAGTAGTGGGGAAAATGTTGGAATCAATAATTAAGGATGAAATAGCAGCGCATTTGGAAAGCTGTGATAGGGTCGGTCCAAGTCAGCATGGATTTATGAAGGGAAAATCATGCTTGACAAATCTTCTGGAATTTTTGACGATAGAACTAGCAGAGTGGACAAGGGAGAATCGGTGGATGTGGTGTATTTGGATTTTCAAAATGCTGTTGACAAGGTCCCACATAAGTGATTGCTGTGCAAAATCGAAGCACATGGTATTGGGGGCAATGTACTGATGTGGATAGAGAACTGGTGGCAGACAGGAAGCAGAGTGTCGGGATAAACGGATCCTTTTAAGAATTTTCAGGCAGTGATTAGTGGAGTGCCGCAGGGTTCAGTGCTGGGATCCCAGCTTTTCACAGTATACATTCATTACTTGGATGAAGGAATTTAGTGTAATATCTCCAGGTTAGCAGATGAAACTAAATTGGGTGGCGGTGTGCGCCGTTAGGAGGACGCTAAGAGGCTGCAGGTTTGGTGAGTGGGCAAATACATGGCAGATGCAGTATACTTTTGATAAATGTTAGGTTATCCACTTTGTTGGCAAAAACACGAAGGCAGAATATTATCTGAATGGCGTCAGATTAGGAAAAGTTAGGGGTGCAACAAGACCTAGGTGCCATGGTTCAGCAGTCATTGAAAGTTTGGCATGCAGGTACAGCAGGCGGTGAACAAGGCAAATGATATGTTGGCCTTCATAGCTTGGGGATTTGAGTATAGGAGCAGGGTGGCCTTACTGCTCTTCTACAGGGCCTTGGTGAGACCTCACCTGGAATATTCTGTTCAGTTTTGGTCTCCTAATCCGAGGAAGGACATTCTTGCTGCTGAGTGAGTGCTGCGTAGGTTCACCAGACTGATTCCAGGGATGGCAGGACTGACTTATGAGGAGAGATTGGATCAACTGGGCCTTTATACACTGGAGTTTAGAAGGATGAGAGGGGATCTCATAGAAACATATAAGATTCTGACGGGACTGGACAGGTTAGATGCGGGAAGAATGTTCCTGATGTTGCGAAAGTCCAGAGCCAGGGGACACAGACATATGATAAGGGACAGACGATTTAGGATACGATGAGGAGAATCTTCTTCACTCATAGAGTTGTTAACCTGTGTATTTCCCTGCCGCAGAGAGGTGTTGATGCCAGTACATTGGATATATTCAACAGGGAGTTAGGCATGGCCTTACGGCTAAATGGATCAAGGGGTATGGAGAGAAACAGGAACGGGGTACTGAGGGAATGATCAGCCATGATCTTATTGAGTGGTGGTGCAGGCTCGAAGTGTCAAATGGCGTATGCCGCGCCTATTTTCTATATTTCTATGTTAAGAATCAACACGGAATAGTTGCCTTCATTAGATGAGCCATAGAATATAAGATCGAGGAAGTCATGCTTCAAATGTGTAAAACTCTAGTTAGGCCACAGCTGGAGTATTACGTGCTCTTCTGGTCACCGTACTGCAGGAAAGATTTAACTGCACTCGTGAAGATACAGGGTAGACTTAGGCGGATGGTGAATTTAGCTCTGAGTAAATATTGCATAGACTGGGTTTGTTTTCTTTGGAACAGAGGAGGCTAAGATGTGTCCGGATTGAAGTGAATGAAATTATGACTAGCCCAGATAGAGTGCATAGAAAGGATCGATTTCCCTTAGCAGAGTTGTTAACAACCAGGCGGCATAGATTTAAAGTAATTGATAGGAGGTTAAAAGGGAATTGAGGTGCAATGCTTTCAGCCAGGGAGTGGTGAGAGTCTGGAAATCACTGCCTGAAAGGACATTAGAGGGCGAAGTCCTCACCAGTTTTAAAAAGTCCTTGAATGTGCACTTGAATTCCAGTAATCTAAAAGGCTACGGACCAAGAGCTGGAAAGTGGCATTGGTCTGGATAGCTCGGATTTAATTCGGAATTTAGGTCATGATCTGGTGTTTCCTCAGCCGCTCAGTGCATTTTGCAGCAAATCAATACTTCCGAGAAGGGAAACTGCGGGGCCTGCACTTCCTGTTATTCAAGTGGCTCCAATCCCACCCACTTTTCTATTGCGTTCTCTTAACACACTGTGTCTGTTGCACATCAACAGGAGCAAGCCATCAAGCCTGTTACAGAAGGACAGTAGACTTCCATTAACCCCTCGAGCCAGTTGCAAGGGACAACAGGAAGCCAGTCAGATACTGGGCTTTCTATACAAGAATAGTAGAACGCCATTCGGCCGCTCGTACCTGCTGCATAGATGACGAGGAGGCACTCTTTCGTTTTACACAGATTTAAGAGGAGACCTTTCGGCCGCACCGCACTGTTGCACAGGGAAAGGACAGGACATTAACGCCTCAAATCTGAGCCTTCGGAGAGGCAGAAGCCGATCAGTTCCTTGAGCTTGGTCTACAAGAAGAGCAAAAGTCCATTTAGATACTAAAACATAGAAACATAGAAAATAGGAGCAGTAGTCGTCCATTCGACCCTTCGAGTCTGCACCACCATTTAATATGATCATTCCTAATCCTCGATCTCAACACCATATTCAGGCTTTTCCCCCATATCACTTGATGTCTTTTGTGTCTAGAAATCTATCTCCATTTTAAATATATTCAGTGACTCGGGCTTCACAGCCTTCTGTGGTAGAGAATTCCACAGCTGCACCACTCTCTGAGTGAAAAAAAACTCCTCTTCTCCTTTCTAAACTTCCTACCCCGTATCCTGAGACTGTGACTCCTTGTTAAAACCTTCCCAATCAGGTGAAGCATCTTCCCCGCATCCAGTCTATTCATCCTCTCAGAATGGTATAAGTTTCAATGAGATCTTCTCTCATACTGAAAACTCTACTGAATACAGGGCTAGTCGACTCAATCTCTCCTCATACGACAATCCTGACATCCCAATAATCCGTCTGGTGAACCTTCGCTGCACTCCCTCTATGGCAAGTATATCCTTTCTTGATTTACGAATTGAAAACTGCACGACATACTCCAGGTGCGGTCTCACCAAGGCTCTGTATAACTAGTCACACATCGTTGCTCCTTTGCTCAAATCCTCTTGCAATGAAGGCCAACATACCATCTGCCTTCCTAAATTCTTGCTGCACCTGCATGTATGCTTTCACATGACAGTTTTACAAGGACACCGGTCTCTCTGCCCATCGATCCTGTTTCCTTTCCTTTAACCAATTTTCAATTCATGCGAGTAAATTACCCCCAATCCGATGTACTTTAATTTTGCACACTACATCTTACATGGGACTTTATCAGAGGCCTTCTGAAAATCCAAATACACTCTGTCCAATGGTTCTACCTTATGTTTTCTATCAGTTACATCCTCAAAAAACGCCAGTAGGTTTGTCAAACATGATTTTGTTTTCATGAATTCATGTTGAATTTTCGAATCCCTTTGATATTATGTAAGTGTGCCGATATAAAATCCTTTATTATAGGCTCTCGCATTTTCCATACAGCTAATGTTAGGCTAACCCATCTGGAGTTCCTTGTTCTCTCTCTCCATCCATTTTTAAACAGTGGGGTTACATTTGCCACCATCCAGTCTGCAGGAACTGTTCCATAAACTATAGATTTTTGGAAGTTGTCAACCAATGCATGCACTCTTTCCATTGCAACCTCTTTTAGTACTGTGGGATGCAGATCATCAGGCCCTGGGGATTAATCGGCCTTCATTCCCATTAGTTTCCTCAGCACTAATTTCTTACAAATAATAATTTCCTTTAATTCCTCTTGAGCACTCGACCTTTGGTTCGCAAGCATTTCTGGGATGTTACTTGTGTCCTCGTCCTTGAAGACAGAAACGAAGTATTTATTTAATTGTCCTGCCATTTCCTTGTTCCACATTATAAATTCTCCCCTGTCTGTCGGTAAAGGACCTACGTTTGTCTTCACTAATCTTTTCCTTTTTATCAACTTGTAGAATCTACTACAGTCGGTGTTTATGTTCCTTGCAAGTTCACTCTCATACTCTATGTCTCGCCTCTTAATCAATCTCTTGGCACATTTTTGCTGAATTTTAAATTGTTCCCCATCCTCAGGCTTGCTACTTTTTCTGGCAACTTTGTATAACTCTTCTTTGAATCTAATATTTTCCTTAATTTATTTTGTTAGCCATGGTTGGGCCAGTATCCTTTTTTGTGTTTTTACACCAGAAAGGAAAGTATAACTGTCGCAATTCATGCATTCGTTCCTGAAATGTTAGCCGTTGCCCATCCACCAACATGACGTTTATTGACTCTTCCCAATCTCGCACGGCCAATTCATTCCCCATACATTCATAGATTCCTTTGCTTGGATTTAGGACCATAGATTCGGATTGGAATACTTCGCTTTCCATCTTAATAAAGAATGCAATCATATTAATGCCACTCTTCCCTAAAGGACCCCGAACAAAAAGATTGCTAAAAAAAAACCTTCACATTACATAATACCCAACCTAGGATATTCTGTTCCCTAGTAGGCTCCGAAAATACTTGGCTAAAAAAACATCTCATACACATGCCAGGAATCAATCGGCCATATTATTATTACTTTAATTTATATATAGTTTAAAGTCACCTTCGATGATGTTAGTACCCTTGTTACATGCAGCTCTAATTTCCTGTTAATGTTATCCTCTACACTACCACAACTGTTTGGAGGCCTATAGACATCTCCCACAATCTTTTCTGCCCCTTCGTTCTCCTTCGTGCCACCCAGACTGAATCTACATCTTGACTTTCCGTGGCGTTAAACTTTCTCATTCTTGCGCTGATTTCTTCCTTTACTAACAATCCCGCTCTTCCTTTCTGCCTGTCCTTCCGAAATATCGGATATTGTTTGATATTCAGTTCCCAACCCTGGTCACCGTGCAACCATATCTCTGTAATTGCAACGATATTGAATCCGTTTATATCTATTTGTGCTGTCAATTCTTCTACCTTATTGCAGATGCTTCGTTCATTCAGATACAATGCTTTTAGATTTGTCGTTTTAAATCGTAACATTATTTTGTACTATAGCCCTATTTATCTGATCGCTTTTTTTCTTATCTGGATCCTTTTTGTTAGTGCCCCCTTTTGTTTCTATGCTCTGTCCCTTCTTGACATAATGTGGTAACATTACAACAATCACTTTCCGGCATTGCTTCCTTTTTATTTCTTTTTAGCATTCTAGATTTCTGTGCACCACGACCTTCGTCCGCCACCCTTCGGCCCCACATCCCGAACCCCACTCCGCTCTTCCCTTAATAGAACACGTTGCATAGGATTAGGACGAGGCATTTCAGACCAACCGACCTGTTAGACAGGAACAGGTTGAGACTAATCAACGACTAGAACCCGTTACAGAGGACTCGGAGGATGCCATTCCATCCCTCAACCTGTTGCACAGTAACAGGAGGAGTCATTCAGCCCCTCTAGCACATTACACAGGCAGAGGTCAATCATAATAGAATAACGGTTATGGCAGTGAACTAGTAATCCAGTGAGAGAAAATCATACCCCACCGCGAGAGTGGGCAAATAAAGTTCAATTAAATACATCAGGAATTTTAAAAGTTTTAGTAATGTTGACCATTGATGCAACACGCCCATCTCGTTCGATAGTCTCCTTTAGTGAAAGAAATCTGCCGTCCTTACTAAGGGTCCAGATCCCGAGCAACGCGGTTGACTCTTAACTGCCCTCTGAAATGGCCGAGCAAGAAACTCAGTTGCATAAGATGGCTAACCATTACCTTCACAAGGGCAATTAAGGAAATGCAACAACGGTTGCCCTTGCTAGCATTATCCACATGCTGGAATGAATAAAAGAAATACTAGGATCCCTAGATTGTTAAACAGAAAAAAGAAGAACCGCAAGACAGGTCAGAGAATGTGGAATCAGGAGACAACTAGATAAATGCACAGCTAGCTGGCTTCAAGACAGAAAGCAGAGAGTAGGGGTAAAAGTTAGCTTTTCATAGTGGCAGGTGGTGGCTGGTGCTGTTCCACAAGGATCTGTGCTGGGACCACTGTTGTTTACAATTTACATGAAAGATTTAGACCTAAGAATCAAAAACACAATTTCTCAATTTGCGGATGACCCCAAATTAGTTGGATATGCAATACTGAGGATGACTGCAACAAATTCAGTCGCGCGAACCTGTTGCACAGATGACGAGAAGGCAATGCAAAAGCAATGAACCTGTTGCATAGAAATAGTAAAAGGCAATTGAGCCTCTCCAGTCTGTTACACGAGAACAGGAGAAGGCCATTAACTCCTTGCTAGCGATGTCAACATGCTTGAATGAATAAAACAAAACCATAGATTGTTACATGGAAACAAAAAGAGCTGGAAAGTGGGATTAGGTGGGATAGCTATTTGTCGGACATTGCGGACACAGTGGGGCAAAGTGGCCTCCTTCCGAGCTGAAACGTTGCTTCAGTCAATGACAAAACATCCCTTTCAAACAGTAACATGATGATTCGGGTCTGAAAGAGCATCCGTTTTGGATGGCAGAGATTGAACCAGTTGCGATGAAAGTTCATCGACCCGGCACGTTCACTCTGTTTCTCTCTTCGCAGGTTTTTGCCTCGTCTGCTGAGTGTTTGCAGATTTTTCTGTTTTTTGCTCAGATTATGCATCAACACTATTTTAATTTTGTATTGATGTAACATTTGGCGGCTCTGTGTTGCAATGGACAACACGTTGACACTTCTATTTCATGGCACATTAAACATTTGTGGGTCGACTCACACCAAAGTCAGGATTTGGACTTGGGCTGCACAGTGAATTTTGCAGCAAAACAATTCTTCAAAGAAGGCTAGCTGCGGTACCTGCTCTTTCTGTTGCACAAGTGGCTGCAGTCCTTCCCAATTATCATCTGAGTATTTTGCACACTAGCAGAGGCAAGCCAGCGAGCCTGTTACACACGGACAGGTGGAGGCAATTGTGTCCATTAACCCCTCAAACCAATTGCAAAGGGCAGGAGGAAGCCATTCAGCTTCTTGCGCCTGTTTTACGGGAATTGTCGAACTCCACTCGGTCGCTCGAACCTGTTGCACAGATGACGAGAAGGCAATGCCAAACCAACGAAGCTGTTGAGCAGAAATAGGAGGATGCCATTTGAGCCTCTCCAGTCTGTTGCTCAAGGATAGGGGAAGGCCATTAACCCCTCGAGGATGAGGTATAGGACTGGCGGAAGCCGTTCAGCTCCTTGAGACTTATCTATAAAAAGACTAGAAGCCCAGTTAACCATTCTAAACTGCAGCATAGGCTGAGGATGAGGCATTTGAGACTCACGAACCTGTTATACAGGTACAGGAGGAAGCTAATCAACCTCTCGCTCCTGTTACATTGGAACAGGAGCATGCCGTTCCTTATCTCAACCTGTTGCACAGGAATAGGAGGAGACATTAAGCGCATTGAGCGCATTACACAGATGGAGGTCAATCACAGTAGCATGATGGTTATACAACTGGACTAATAATCGAGAGAGAGGAAATCACAGCCCAACACGAGAGTGGGGAAATTTAAATTCAATTAATTAAACCTGGAATTTTAAAAGTATCAGTAATGGTGACCATTGTAAAAAAAACTCCCCATTTGGTTCACTTGTCACCTTTAGGGAGGGAAATCTGCCGTCCATACCGGTCTGGGCCTATATGTGACTCCAAACCCACAGCAATGTCGTTGGCTCTTAACTGACCTCTGAAATTGCCTGGCGTGCCATTCAGTTACGAAAAGGTGACTCTCCGCCAACTTCACAAGGGCAGATAGAGATGGGCAACAAATGCTGCCCTTGCTAGCGATGTCGATATGATTGAATGAATACAATTGCAAAAAGTAGTTTGTTGCATATGAACAAGAAAAGCCTCAAGCCAGGTCAGAGAATGCAGAGTCAGGAGACAAGTAGCAGAATGGAGAGATAGCTGACTTCGAGACAGAAATCAGAGCGCAGCTTTTCTTAGTGGCAGAAGGCGGGTACTGGTGTTCCACAAGGATCGGTGCTGGGACCGCTGCTGTTCACAATGTATATTAAATATTTAGGTCTATGAAGCAAAAACAAAATTTTAAATGTGCGGGTGGCACCAAATTAGGAGGGATATCATTACTGAGGAACGGTGAAACAACTTACCGGAGGACATTAATAAACTTGCAGAATGGGCATATAACTGGCAAATGAATTTCAAACCATATAAATATGAGGTGTTAAACATTTAGGTGGTAAACTTAGGGAGGGCACTTATTGCTGGAAGTTTCCAGTCTGGGTGGTGTTCAGGAACAAAGAGATCTCGGAATACAAATACAAGACTCTAAAAAATAACGACATAGTTTAGCAAGGCCATAAAAAAGCAAAGCAAAAACGCTGATTTATTTCTAGACATACAGAATTGAAAAGTAGTCACATTATGCTAAACCTGTATTTGACCTTCATTCGATCATGCTTAGAGTACAATGCACAGTTCTGGTCGCGATATTATAAAAAGGACATCGAGGCATTTCAGAGGATGCAGAGAAGATTTACAAGGATGATACCAGAACAGCCAGTGTGCTCAAATCAGGAAAGGATGAGCAGGCAGTGTCCCTTTTCGCTTGAAAAAAAAAGGCTGAGCCGTGACCTGATGGAGGCAATTAAAATTATGTAAGATTTTGATGGAGTGGATGCAGTGAGAATGCTTCGACTGGTGGTAAAGAGAATAACCAGACGCTATCAATATAAAATAGTCACCATGAAATCAACATCGGAAATTCAAAATAAACTTATTTACCCAAAGAGTGGTGAGATTGTGGAAATCGGTACCACAGGGAGTGGTTGAAGAGAATAGTATGGAAGTATTTAAGGTGGGGCAAGACGGGCATATGAGAGAGAAGGGAATAGAGCGTTAGCCTGTTGAGGAAAGTTGAGCGGAGGTTCTGTGGAGCATAAAGGACAGCCTGGGGCGAATGGTCTGTTTCTTTGCAGTATACACTATGTAATGCAATGTTTGACACGAATGTAGTTGACTCCATTCCGCAGAATGCTACCCGACACCACCTCAATGAGATCCCAACACTTCACCAGTTAAAAAACGCCACAAGAAATCTAAAGATATAACAACGCTACGGGGGGCAGACGGCATCCCTGCTGAGGCACTGAAGTATGGTGGAGAGGAACTTCTGGCGCGAATATATCACCTGCTCTCTCTCATCTGGCGGGAGGAGAACATGCGGGGAGATTTTAAGAGATGCAGTGATCGTGAACATCTTTTAATAACTGGACAAGTCCGACTTCGGCAACCACCTGCTATCAGCCACTGGGAAAGTCGTCGCTCGGCTCCTCCACAACTGACTTCACCCTGTGGCCGAGGAGCTCCTCACGGAGTTACAGAGCGAATTTCGTCCCCTCCAGGGAACAACGGACGTGATTTTTTGCAGCGCGACAGCTGCAGGAAAACTGCAGGGAACATGGCTTTCTTCAACCTTACAAATGCCTTTCACACTCTCAACCACGATAGCATAAGGAGCGTCTTCCTCCGTTTCGGACGCCACCAAAAGTACGTCACCATCCTCCGCCTGCTACACGACGACATGCAGGCCGTGACCCTTACCAATGGATCCATGACAGACACAATCCACGTCCGAACCGGAGTCAAGCAGAGCTGCTGCAATGCTCCAACCCTCTTCTCAATTCCTCGCTGCCATGCTCCACCTCACAGTTGACTAGCTCCCCGCTGGAGTGGAACTAAACTACAGAACCAGTGGGAACCTGTTCAATGTTCGCCATCACCAGGCCAGGTCCAAGACCATCCCAACATCTGTCGTCGAGCTAGCGTACGTGGATGACGCCTGCGTCTGTGCACACACAGAAGCTGAACTCCAGGACACAGTCGAGGTTTTTACTGAGGCGCACGAAAGCATGGGCCTTGCGCTAAACATCAGTAAGAAAAAAGTTCCTCCATCAACCTGTCCTCGCTGCACAGCACTGACCCCCAGTCATCAATATACACAGTACAGCCCTGGACAACGTGGACCACTTCTTTTATCTCGGGAGCCTACTTTCAACAAGAGCTGGCATAGAAGACAAGATCCAATAACGCCTCCAGTGCGCTAGTGCAGCCTTCGGCCACCTGTGGAAAAGAGTGTTTGAAGACCAGTTCCTCAATACTTTCACCAAGATCATGGTCTGCAGAGCCGTATTAATATCGGCGCTCCTGTTTTGCTCAAACATGTGGAACATGTAAAGTAGACACCTCAAGTCGCTAGGGAACTACCACCAACGATTTCTCAGCAAGATCCTGCAAATTCCCTGGGAGGACAGACGCAACAAAATTAGTGTCCTCGTCCAGGTCAATATCCCGAGAATTGAAGCACTGACCACACTGGATCAGCTCCATGGTGCTGGCCACATAATTTGCATGCCAGACACGAGACTCCCAAAGCAAGCACTCTACTTGGAACTCGTCCACGGCAAACGAGCCAAAGGTGGAGAGTGGAAACGTTACAAGGACATCCTCAAAGTCTCCCTGATAAAGTGTGACATTCCCACTGACACCTGGGAGTCCCTGGCCACAGACCGCCCTAAGTAGAGGAAGTGCATCCGGGAGGGCACTGAGCTGCTCGAGTCTCGTCCCCAAGAGTAGGCAGAAAGCAAGCGCAGGCAGCGGAAGGACCGTACGGCATACCAGACTCCCAACCTACCCTTTACTTCAACCACTGTCTGTCCCACTTGTGACAGAGACTGTGGTTCTCGTACAGCCACCGAACAACTCATGCTAAAAGTGGAAGCAAGTCTTCCTCGATTGAGAGGGATTGCCGATGATGATGATGATGATAACGTGAGCCTATTGCACAGGGAGAATCATGTCAGTCCGTTGAACCTTTTACACAGGAGCAGGCTATTCATCCCCTCAATCATGTTAAATAGTAACAGATTGCGGCCAGTCAGCTTTTCAAGCGTCTTATATAAGTACAGGAGGCGGGTTATTCATCACTTTCCAGACAGTTTTATCGGAATTGGAAAAGGCAATTCTGCCCCTAGAATCTGTTGTATAAGAACAGGAGGATGCCATTAAGCCCATAGATGCCCTTACTGTGTTCAGTTTTGATCTCCAAATCTGAGGAAGGACGTTCTTGCGATTGAGGGAGTGCAGCGAAGATTCACCAGACTGATTCCCGGGATGGCAGGACTGACATATGAGGAGAGATTGGAACAACTGGGCCTTTATTCACTGGAGTTTAGAAGGATGAGAGGGGATCTCATCGAGACTTACAAGACTCCGACGGGACTGGACAGGTTAAATGCAGGAACAATGTTCCCAAAGACGGAAGTCCAGAACCAGGAGATAACGTCTTAGGATAAGGGGTAGGCCATTTAGGACGGAGCTGAGGAGAAAGTTCTTCTCCCAGAGCGTTGTTAACCTGTGGAATTCTCTACCGCAGAGAATTGTTAATGCCAGTTCATTGGATATATTGAATAGGGAGTTAGATATGGCCCTCACGGCTAAAGATATCAAAGAGTATGGAGAGAAAGCAGGAACGGGGTACTGAGGCAATCATCAGCCATCATCTTATTGAATGGTGGTGCTGGCTCGAAGAGCCAAATGGCCTACTCCTGCACCTATGTTCTATGTTTCTATGTTTATATGGTACACTGGAACAGGATGAGGACATTCAATCTCCCGAGCCTATTACATAGGAACAGGAGAAGAATATTCAACCTACAGAGGCTGGTTATACAGGAACAGAATGAGTTTAATCTTCCCTCAAGCTTGTTACACAAGAACAGGAGGAGGACATTCAGCCACTTGAGCTTGTTATATACGAATGGGAGGAGGCCATTCAACCACTTGAGCCTGTTACACTGGAACGGGTAGAGGCGACTCAGTCCTTCGAGCCTGCAGCAGTGGAACAAGAGGACGTCATTCAGCCCCTATAAGTTGTTACACAGAAGTACACTATTCAGCCCCTCACAACACCTACATAGGAATAGAAGGGGCTGAATAAATGCCGTGCAGCCTATTAGACAGCAACAGGAAACATAGAAACATAGAAAATAGGCGCAGGAGTAGAACATTTGGCCCTTCGAGCCTGCACCACCAATCATATGCTGATGGCTGATCATGCAAAATCAGTATCCCATTCCTGCTTTCTCTCCATACCACTTGATCCCTTTCGGGGCACATCTAACTCCCTTTTGAATGTATCCAACGAATTGGCCACAACAACTTTCTGTGGTAGAGAATTTCACAGGTTCACAATTCTCTGCGTGAAGAGATTTCTATTCATCACGGTCCTAAATGGCTTATCCTTTATTCTTAGGCTGTGACCCCTTGTTGTGGACTTTCACAACATCGGGGACTTCCTGCATCTAACCTGTCCAATCCCGTCAGAATTTTAAATGTTTCTGTGACATCCCCTCTCATTCTTCTAAATTCCAGTTAATATAAGCCGAGTCGATTCAGGAGGTAGTGATTCAAACCCTTGACCCTTGTATTTAGGAAACGGAGCAGGCCATTCAGCCACTCACGTCTGTTGCATCGGAGCTGAAGGAGGCTATTCACCCCCTTGACCAAGTTGCACAGGTAAAGGATGAAGCTAAGAGTACGGTAGTACAGTGGCATCAGAGGCATGTATACACATCCAACCATGGCAGGTGGGGAATTTAAATTGAGTTCATGAAATACATCTGGAATTAAAATGCTGTCTTTCCTCGTCAACTCTATCCGCATAATGTTCTATTCCCTTCTCCCTCATATGCTGAACTAACCACCCCTTAAAAGCATCTACACTATTTTACTCAACCACTCCTTGTTGCAGTGCCTTGCACATTCTCACCACGATCTGGGTAAATGAATTTATATTCAAATTTTTGTTGTTTATCTTATATTGATGACCTTTTAGTTTTGCTCTTTCACACAAGTGGACATTACTCTACCAAAGTCTTTCATAATTTTAAAGAATTCTATTAGGTCAACCTCAAGCCTTGTCATTTCAGGAGAAAAGTGACCCAACATGTTCATCATTTCCTTGCATTTCTTGTATCATCATCTGTTTTCCGCCCTCTCCAGTGCCTCTCTACCTATTTTATAACAATGTGACCAGGTTGTACGCAGATTTCCAGCTGCGCTATAAAATGTAATCATAACTTTTCAATTCTATCCCGTCAGAAATAAACCCGAGTGCTTTGTTGGCTTTTTATTGCCTTGTTAACCTGCGTCGCTACATTCAGTGATTTGTATATTTGTACTCTGAGATCTATTTTCTCTTCTATCCCACTAAGCCTCGTATTTACCGAGTAACATGTGACCGCCCTATTTTTGTCAACAAAATGGTATACCTCATATTTATTTGTGTTGACATCCATTTACCAATTACATGTGCATTCATCAAATGTATTTACATTACATTAATTATTTAAAACATCACCACGAAATTAACTTTCTTATTAATGTTTCACATAATACCTTCACTAATTTATAAATTGTTGTTTGAAATGGAAAAGTAAAAATGAAAAGCTGCATCGGCCGAGAATCGCACATGGGTCGGCTGTGTTGCAGGTGAGAATTATTTTCTTAAAGCACCAATGTTGCCATTCATCGTCTGCCATTTGCCAGCAGGTCACATTTAAATTACTTTGATATTTTATCAATATAAGTGAGGCCACTGCTGTAAAATATCAAGCAAAGTGCAACAGATGCTGGATATGGAATTGTTCCTTTAATGCTGGAAACACTTGGCAGCTCAAGGAAGGCAATCGCGACTTTAAATCATCGCCTTTGTTAAAACATCTTCCTTCGTGGCTTACTGTATTTGGGTATTTACTGAATGCACACCCTGATTTCCAGTGGGTTTCATGCAGTCAACCAGCCTTCGTTCAACCAAAAAAAATATAAATTGTGAAACAATTATTTATTTATTGAAATCAAATCAAATTCAATTTTTTGCAATCAAATTGTAAATTTATTTATTTTCTTAATATGATAAATATATATATATAATATTTTAAATTGTCTTTTTGTCTGGGTTGGTTTTATTTCCCTCCCTCTTTACTGCTTGTCTATCACCTGTGGCTTCAACAACCGTCCTAGTCCCGCGTGCTCATGAGAACCGCGCTCAATCACGCACAGCATAATTGCATTCAGGAATGATAGAAATCCCACTTTATTCTTCTGAAAGGGAACTGCTGTCCCTGAAGGGCCATTCTACAGCTGTGCAAGAGGGATGTGCCTCCTGTCCAGGACCATTCGGTGTCTGTTTCAACGGAATGATTGTCAGCTCCGGTTCATCAATTGCCCATTTAAAACGTATTTTCTCATTATCCGGATCATCCTGTACATATAAAAAGGAGTGTGATTATCAGCTGTGATAACCGAATTGTTAAACTGTTGTGTTTCAAGCTACATTGACGTTGCCTGTGTCCGTATATATCCATATCGCAGCGCATCTGTTCATTACTCAAAATATGCTCATGTTTTCCGATATCCACTCCTTGAGAAACCCTTGTCCCAAATTTGCTCAAGGAGTCAAGGTGACTGAGAGGTTGAGGCAATGGATCGCTGATCCAGTATGCCCCCAGCTTCGTCGTTATTGTGTTAAATATTTTCCCCTCGTTTTTTTTCGTCAATCACATTGAACCTCATTGCCAAATTCACCTTTTACTGACAAGGATGCAGCTCGTTGGTGAAGTAATGTCTCAAAAAATAATCACTTCATCAAAGGGAAAACATCAGCAGAACTATGGAGAGGTGGACTCATGAGATCGGTCTCTGGGAGTCAGCACAGGCACGATGGGCCGAATAGCAAACTAACGTCAGAATCTGAGAGCTACGTCTTTCACTGTCGGCGGCTCGTTGGTCTAGGGGTATGATTCTCGCTTAAGGGTTTTAATAATTGAAATGAGAGAGGTCCAAGGTTCAAATCCCGGACGAGCCCTGCCAACTTTTAGTCAAAAAAACAATTCTCAGCCGGTCGACATGTGAGAAAACTGACATGTTTCAAATTAAAACGTGTGATTGTACTCTGTTGTTCACACAGCGTCCAAAAATCCTGGAGATTCCCAGGAGCAAAGTGAAATTCACCGAACTGAGTAAAGTTCATGTATTTCAGATGTACTCGGCTCTGTGTCTCATTGGACAACCGAAACCCGGGTTTGATTCCGGCCAATACTTGATCAGTATATCGTCGTTCCTGCACGCATGAGCTCAGCTCGATTGGGATAAGCATACATTCAGCATCAATCTCAACTTCAACGTGAAACAGACTCTGCCCTGAATATGAGTGCGTCCTGTATCTCTAGCGCTGAAAAGATATTGGAAGCTCGCTTTGGATTTCGTCCCTTGGCTGTCGAATTTAAACCGTACAGGAAATCAATCCGGGGTGGCCAACCTGCCTGGTCTGATTAAAAGGCGTTCAAACCCTGCATTCCAGGCATGTTATAGTGTTCTGGCCTCAACATTCGGTTCAACGTATCGGATCATAAGCACCGCTCCCATTGTCTGCTGATGGTTCTGCTGTTCCCACGAACACCTCCTCTGGTCCATCCTTTGTTACTTTATTGCCCGCTTACCACCCACTTTGCCTTTTCGCATTGTGCCATTTATTATTCAATCACTCCTACGCTCCACTGTATCACAGGCATTCCCTTTTGTCCTTCCTCGCTGCCTATTTTTTTCCAGGCGCTATTTTCGTGGAAAAATCTGTAAACTTTACATTTTTGTTAAAATATCGGAATGATCATCTGACTGAACGTGAGCCCGGGAAATTCATCCACAGAATGTTCACGGCCTGCTGAGTTTTACAGAATGCTTTGTTTTTGTTCATTGTGTTTCTGTATCCCTTTTAAGGTGATGTGCTGGTCATTCTCTGTCTCTCCAAAATGGTATGCTATCAGTATCGGATCATTATGTATCTGTTTAAAAGGAATGTGCTGTCTGTCCCGGATTTCAAATTTCAAATTTCAAAAACTGCCTTCGGAGGGTGCAGAATGTTTAGTTTGTTGGTGTGTTTGTGTACGCGAGGGAGTGCGTGCAAACATTCTGCGCGATCTTACTGTGCATTTCATGTCATGGTAGGAAAAATGCATTACATGCAACTTGAAGCCACACTGATTTGACTCAACACGCATTCTGGGACTGCCTGACAGGAGAAGAATCTGCTGTGGGATTTTGCTATTCCACATCTGAAAGAAGGCAAATTATATAAGTTAGAATCATAGCGATTTTAGCGAGAGTTTGCGGATGGGCTGTGTGACATGATGAGCTCCTTGCCCCTTATTTTCAAATAAAAATCAAATCAAGACAAGACAAGACATGACTGACTGACTGACTTTGTTTATATAAATATATGTATAAATATTTATACATGCATATATTTACATACATTCCCTACTTTTTTACTTTCACAATAAATGTGCTTTTTCTGTTCTGCCTGCCTTGGCTCTATTACATTTGACCTCTTTCACAGCACACGCAGCTTCTGTCTGATCCTGCAGAAAAGCACTCGCGACTTTAAAAGATGTCCTTTGTTGCCCACATCTTCCCTCGTGGCTTGTCTTACACCATGGGCTTACTGTGTTTGGGTATTTACTGACTACACACCCTGATTTCCAGTGGATTTCATGCAGTCGCACAGACTTCGTTCAATCAAAAATATATAGATTAAGAAACAATTATTTATTTATTTCAATCAAATCAAATTCAATTTGTTGCAAAAAAAATTGTAAATTTATTTATTTTCTTATTATGATAAATATATATGTTTTAAATTGTCTTTTTGTCTGGGTTGGTTTTATTTCCCTCCCTCTTTCCTGCTTGTCTATCACCTGTGGCTTCAACAACCGTCCCAGTCCCGCGTGCTCATGAGAACCGCGCTCAATCACGCACAGCACAATTGCATTCAAGAATGATAGAAATCCCACTTTATTCTTCTGAAAGGGAACTGCTGTCCGTGAAGGGCCATTCTACAGCTGTGTAAGAGGGATGTGCCTCCTGTCCAGGATCATTCCGTGTCTGTTTCAACGGGATGGTTGTCAGTTCCGGTTCATCAATTGCCCCTTTAAAACGTATTTTCTCATTATCCGGATCATCCTGTACATTTAATAAGGCGTGTGATTATCAGCTGTGATAACCGAATTGTTAAACTGTTGTATTTCAAGCTACATTGACGTTGCCTGTGTCCGTGTACATCCATATCGCAGCGCATCTGTTCATTACTCAAAATATGCTCATGTGTTCCGATTTCCACTCCTTGATGTAACCCTTGTCCCAAATTTGCTCTCAATATAGAAAACAACAAATGTGGTACCGACGGTGGCGGCCGCGTGGCCTAATGGATAAGGTGTCTGACTTCGATTGTAATTGTCATCTTATCAGGAGATTGCAAGTTCGAGTCCTGCAGGGATCAGCCAATGCGCTGCGTGAAAAATTATATTCTTTGTTTTGATTCTGCTCAAAACCAAACATTTCGGACAGTCACTCACCTGAAGTAAAGGAAGACTGTTTGCTTTAAGAAGCTAATGGCACATTTTCATCACTGTCGATCTGGTTGCACGGGCAAAACAAGCGGTGAAGTAGACTTTCTTGCACATTATGTCTGTTTAAATGCAAAAAGTAGGGGATGGATGTCTGACTTTGCAGTAAATAGGAGACAAGGTGACTGAGAGGTTCAGGCAATGGACTGCTGATCCAGTATGCCCCCAGCTTCGTCGTTATTGTGTTCAACATTTTCCCCTCGTTTTTTTTCGTCAATCACATTGAACCTCATTGCCAAATTCACCTTTTACTGACAAGGATGCAGCTCGTTGGTGAAGTAATGTCTCAAAAATTAATCACTTCATCAAAGGGAAAACATTAGCAGGACTATGGAGAGGTGGACTCATGAGATCGGTCTCTGGGAGTCAGCATAGGCACGATGGGCCGAATAGCAAACTGACGTCAGAATCTGAGAGCTACGTCCTTCACTGTCGGCGGCTCGTTGGTCTAGGGGTATGATTCTCGCTCTGGGGATTTAATAATTGAAATGCGAGAGGTCCCGGGTTCAAATTGCAGACGATCCCTGCCAACCTTTAGTCAAATAACCACTTCTCAGCCGGTCGACATGTGAGAAAACTGACACGTTTCAAATTAAAACGTGTGATTGCACTCCGTTGTTCACACAGCGTCCAAAAATCCTGGAGATTACCAGGAGCAACGTGAAACTCACCGAACTGAGTAAAGTTCATGTATTTCAGATGTACTCGGCTCTGTGTCTCATTGGACAACCTAAACCCGGGTTTGAATCCCGCCAATACTTGATCAGTATATCGTCCTTCCTGCCCGCATGAGCTCATTTCCATTGGGATATGCATACATTCAGCATCAATCTCAATTTCAACGTGAAACAGACTCTGCCCTGAATATGAGTGCGTCCTGTATCTCTAGCGCTGAAAAGATATGAGAAGCTGGCTTTGGATTTAGTCCCTTGGCTGCCGAATTTAAACCGTACAGGAAATCAATCCGGGGTGGCCAACTTGCCTGGTCTGATTAAAAGGCGTTCAAACCCTACATTCCAGGCATGTTATCGTGTTCTGGCCTCAACATTCGGTTCAACGTATCGGATCATAAGCACCGCTCCCATTGTCTGCTAATGGTTCTGCTGTTATCACTAACACCTCCTCTGATCCATCCTTTGTTACTTTATTGCCCGCTTACCACCCACTTTGCCTTTTCGCATTGTGCCATTTATTATTCAATCACTCCTGCGCTCCACTGTATCACAGGCATTCCCTTTTGTCCTTCCTCGCTGCCTATTTTTTTCCAGGCGCTATTTTCGTGGAAAAATCTGTAAACTTTACATTTTTCTTAAAATATCGGAATGATCATCTGACTGAACGTGAGCGCGTGAAATTCATCCACAGAATGTTCACGGCCTGCTGAGTTTTACAGAATGCTTTGTTTTTGTTCATTGTGTTTCTGTATCCCTTTTAAGGTGATGTGCTGGTCTGCCGGGGGTTATTTTCTGTCTCTCCAAAATGGAGTGCTGTCAGTATCGGATCATTATCTATCTGTTTAAAAGGAATGTGCCGTCTGTCCCGGATTTCAAATTTCAAATTTCAAAAACTGCCTTTGGAGATTGCAGGAATTTTAGTTTGTTGGTGTGTTTGTGTAAGTGAGGGAGTGCGTGCAAACATTCTGCGCGATCTTACTGTGCATTTCATGTCATGGGAGGAAAAATGCATTACAGGCAACTTGAAGCCACACTGATATGATTCAACACGCATTCGGGGACTGCCTGACAGGAGAAGAATCTGCTGTGGGATTTTGCTATTCCACATCTGAAAGAAGGCAAATTATATAAGTTAGAAACATAGCGATTTTAGCGAGAGCTTGCGGATGGGCGGTGTGACATGATGAGCTCCTTCCCCCTTATTTTCAAATAAAAACCAAATCAAGACAAGACAAGACATGACTGACTGACTGACTTTGTTTGTATAAATATATGTACAAATATTTATACATGCATATATTTACATACATTCCCTACTTTTTAACTTTCCCAATAAATGTGCTTTTCCTGTTCTGCCTGCATTGGCTATATTACATTTGCCTCTTTCACAGCACACGCAGCTTCTGTCTGATCCTGCAGAAAAGCACTCGCGACTTTAAAAGATGGCCTTTGTTGCCCACATCTTCCCTCGTGGCTTGTCTTACACCATGGGCTTACTGTGTTTGGGTATTCACTGACTGCACGCCCTGATTTCCAGTGGATTTCATGCAGTCGCACAGACTTCGTTCAATCAAAAATATATAGATTAAGAAACAATTATTTATTTATTTCAATCAAATCAAATTCAATTTCAATTTTTTGCAATAAAATTGTAAATATATTTATTTTCTTATTATGATAAATATATATGTTTTAAATTGTCTTTTTGTCTGGGTTGGTTTTAGTTCCCTCCCTCTTTCCTGCTTGTCTATCACCTGTGGATTCAACATCCGTCCCAGTCCCGCTTGCTCATGAGAACCGCGCTCAATCACGCACAGCATAATTGCATTCAGGAATGATAGAAATCTCACTTTATTCTTCTGAAAGGGAACTGCTGTCCGTGAAGGTCCATTCTACAGCTGTGTAAGAGGGATGTGCTTCCTGTCCAGGATCATTCGGTATCTGTTTCAACGGGATGGTTGTCAGTTCCGGTTCATCAATTGCCCCTAGAAAACGTATTTTCTCATTATCCGGATCATCCTGTACATTTAAAAAGGAGTGTGATTATCAGCTGTGATCTCCGAATTGTTAAACTGTTGTGTTTCAAGCTACATTGACGTTGCCTGTGTCCGTGTACATCCATATCGCAGCGCATCTGTTCATTACTCAATATATTCTCATGTTTTCCGATATCCAATCCTTGATATCACCCTTGTCCCAAATTTTCTCTCAATATAAAAAACAACAAATTGTTTACCGACGGTAGCGGCCGCGTGGCCTAATGGATAAGGTGTCTGACTTCAATTGTAACTGTCATCTTATCAGAAAATTGCAAGTTCGATTCCTGCAGCGGTCAGCTAAAGTGCCGCGATCAATATTATATTCTTTGTTTTGATTCTGCTCAAAACCAACCATCTCGGACAGTCACTCACCTGAAGTAAAGGAAGGCTGTTTGCTTTAAGAAGCTAATGGCAGATTTTCATCGCTGTCGATCTGGTTGCACGGGCAAAACAAGCGGTGAAGTAGACTTTCGTGCACATTATTTCAGTTTGAATGCAAAAAGTACGGGATGGATGTCTGACTTTGCAGTAAATAGGAGACAAGGTGACTGAGAGGTTGAGGCAATGGACTGCTGATCCAGTATGCCCCCAGCTTCGTCGTTATTGTGTTCAACATTTTCCCCTCGTTTTCTTTCGTCAATCACATTGAACCTCATTGCCAAATTCACCTTTTACTGACAAGGATGCAGCTCGTTTATGATGTAATGTCTCAAAAAATAATCACTTCATCAAAGGGAAAACATTAGCAGGACGATGGAGAGGTGGACTCATGAGATCGGTCTCTGAGAGTCAGCACAGGCACGATGGGCCGAATAGCAAACTAACGTCAGAATCTGAGAGCTACGTCTTTCACTGTCGCCGGCTCGTTGGTCTAGGGGTATGATTCTCGCTTAGGGGTTTTAATAATTGAAATGTGAGAGGTCCCGGGTTCAAATCCCGGACGAGCCCTGCCAACTTTTAGTCAAATAACCACTTCTCAGCCGGTCGACATGTGAGAAAACTGACATGTTTCAAATTAAAAGGTGTGATTGCACTCCGTTGTTCACACAGTGTCCAAAAATCCTGGAGATTCCCAGGAGCAAAGTGAAACTCACCGAACTGAGTAAAGTTCATGTATTTCAGATGTACTCGGCTCTGTGTCTCATTGGACAACCTAAACCCGGGTTTGATTCCGGCCAATACTTGATCAGTATATCGTCCTTCCTGCACGCATGAGCTCACCTCCATTGGAATAAGCACACATTCAGCATCAATCTCAACTTCAACGTGAAACAGACTCTGCCCTGAATATGAGTGCGTCCTGTATCTCTAGCGCTGAAAAGATATGAGAAGCTGGCTTTGGATTTACTCCTTTGGCTGCCGAATTTACACCGTACAGGAAATCAATCCGGGGTGGCCAACATGCCTGCTCTGATTAAAAGCCGTTCAAACCCTACATTCCAGGCATGTTATAGTGTTCTGGCCTCAACATTCGGTTCAACGTATCGGATCATAAGCACCGCTCCCATTGTCTGCTAATGGTTCTGCTGTTCCCACTAACACCTCCTCTGTTCCATCCTTTCTTACTTTATTGCCGGCTTACCACCCGCTTTGCCTTTTCGCATTGTGACATTTATTATTCAATCACTCCTACGCTCAACTGTATCAAAGGCAGTCCCTTTTGTCCAGGCGCTATTTTCGTGGAAAAATCTGTAAACTTTACATTTTTCTTAAAATATCGGAATGATCATCTGACTGAACGTGAGTCCGGGAAATTCATCCACAGAATGTTCACGGCCTGCTGAGTTTTACAGAATGCTTTGTTTTTGTTCATTGTGTTTCTGTATCCCTTTTAAGGTGATGAGCTGGTCTGCCCGGGGTCATTATCTGTCTCTCCAAAATGGTGTGCTATCAGCATCGGATCATTATCTATCTGTTTAAAAGGTATGTGCTGTCGGTCCCGGATTTCAAATTTCAAATTTCAAAAACTGCCTTTGGAGGGAGCAGAATTTTTAGTTTGTTGGTGTGTTTGTGTAAGCGAGGGAGTGCGTGCAAACATTCTGCGCGATCTTACTGTGCATTTCATGTCATGGGAGGAAAAATGCATTACATGCAACTTGAAGCCACACTGATTTGATTCAACACGCATTCGGGGACTGCCTGACAGGAGAAGAATCTGCTGTGGGATTTTGCTATTCCACATCTGAAAGAATGTAAATTATATAAGTTAGAAACATAGCGATTTTAGCGAGAGCTTGCGGATGGGCTGTGTGACATGATGAACTCCTTCCCCCTTATTTTCGAATACAAATCAAATCAAGACAAGACAAGACATGACTGACTGACTTTGTTTATATAAATATATGTACAAATATTTATACATGCATATATTTACATACATTCCCTACTTTTTAACTTTCACAATATATGTGATTTTTCTTTTCTGCCTGCATTGGCTCTATTACATTTGACGTCTTTCACAGCACACGCAGCTTCTGCCTGATCCTGCAGAAAAGCATTCGCGACATTAAAAGATGGCCTTTGTTGCCCACATCTTCCCTCGTGGCTTGTCTTACACCATGGGCTTACTGTGTTTGGGTATTTACTGACTGCACGCCCTGATTTCCAGTGGATTTCATGCAGTCGCAGAGACTTCGTTCAATCAAAAATATATAGATTAAGAAACAATTATTTATTTATTTCAATCAAAGCAAATTCAATTTTTTGCAATAAAAATGTAAATTTATTTATTTTCTTATTATGATAAATATATATGTTTTAAATTGTCTTTTTGTCTGGGTTGGTTTTATTTCCCTCCCTCTTTCCTGCTTGTCTATCACCTGTGGCTTCAACAACCGTCCCAGTCCCGCTTGCTCATGAGAACCGCGCTCAATCACGCACAGCACAATTGCATTCAGGAATGATAGAAATCCCACTTTATTCTTCTGAAAGGGAACTGCTGTCCGTGAAGGGCCATTCTACAGCTGGGTAAGAGGGATGTGCTTCCTGTCCAGGATCATTCGGTCTGTTTCAACGGGATGGTTGTCAGTTCCGGTTCATCAATTGCCCCTTTAAAACGTATTTTCTCATTATCCGGATCATCCTGTACATTTAAAAAGGAGTGTGATTATCAGCTGTGATAACCGAATTGTTAAACTATTGTGTTTCAAGCTACATTGACGTTGCCTGTGTCCGTGTACATCCATATCGCAGCGCATCTGTTCATTACTCAAAATATGCTCATGTTTTCCGATATCCACTCCTTGAAATAACCCTTGTCCCAAATTTGCTCTCAATATAAAAAACAACAAATTTAGTACCGACGGTAGTGGCCGCGTGGCCTAATGGATAAGGTGTCTGACTTCGATTGTAACTGTCATCTTATCAGAAGATTGCAAGTTCGAGTCCTGCAGTAGTCAGCTAATGCACCGCGATCAATATTATATTCTTTGTTTTGATTCTGCCTCAAAACCAACCATCTCGTACAGTCACTCACCTGAAGTGAAGGAAGGCTGTTTGCTTCAAGAAGCTAAAGGCAGATTTTCATCACTGTCGACTGGTTGCACGGGCAAAACAAGCGGTGAAGGAGACTTTCGTGCACATTATTTCTGTCTGAATGCAAAAAGTAGGGGATGGATTTCTGACTTTGCAGTAAATAGGAGACAAGGTGACTGAGAGGTTGAGGCAATGGACTGCTGATCCAGTATGCCCCCAGCTTCGTCGTTATTGTGTAAAACATTTTCCTCTCGTTTTGTTTCGTCAATCACATTGAACCTCATTGCCAAATTCACCTTTTACTGACAAGGATGCAGCTCGTTGGTGAAGTAACGTCTCAAAAAATAATCACTTCATCAAAGGGAAAACATGAGCAGGACGATGGTGAGTGGACTCATGAGATCGGTCTCTGGGAGTCAGCACAGGCACGATGGGCTGAATAGCAAACTAACGTCAGAATCTGAGAGCTACGTCCTTCACTGTCGGCGGCTCGTTGTTCGAGGGGTATGATTCTCGCGCAGGGGTTTTAATAATTGAAATGCGAAAGGTCCCGTGTTCAAATCCCTGACGAGCCCTGCCAACTTTTAGTCAAAAATCCACTTCTCAGCCGGTCGACATGTGAGAAAACTGACATGTTTCAAATTGAAACGTGTGATTGCACTCCGTTGTTCACACAGCGTCCAAAAATCCTGGAGATTCCCAGGAGCAAAGTGAAACTCACCGAACTGAGTAAAGTTCATGTATTTCAGATGTACTCGGCTCTGTGTCTCATTGGACAACCTAATTCCGGGTTTGATTCCGGCCAATACTTGATCAGTATATCGTCCTTCCTGCACGCATGAGCTCACCTCCATTGTGATAATCATACATTCAGCATCAATCTCAACTTCAACGTGAAACAGACTCTGCCCTGAATATGAGTGCGTCCTGTATCTCTAGCGCTGAAAAGATATGAGAAACTGGTTTGGATTTAGTCCCTTGGCTGCCGAATTTAAACCGTACAGGAAATCAATCCGGGGTGGCTAACATGCCTGCTCTGATTAAAAGGCGTTCAAACCCTACATTAAGCCATGTTATAGTGTTCTGGCCTCAACATTCGGTTCAACATATCGGATCATAAGCACCGCTCCCATTGTCTGCTAAAGATTCTGCTGTTCCCACTAACACTTCCTCTGGTCCATCCTTTGTTACTTTATTGCCCGCTTACCACGCACTTTGCCTTTTCGCATTGTGCCATTTATTATTCAATCACTCCTACGCTCCACTGTATCACAGGCATTCCCTTTTGTCCTTCCTCGCTGCCTATTGTTTTCCAAGCGCTATTTTCGTGGAAAAATCTGTAAACTTTACATTTTTCTTAAAATATCGGCATGATCATCTGACTGAACGTGAGCCCGGGAAATTCATCCACAGAATGTTCACGGCCTGCTGAGTTTTACTGAATGCTTTGTTTTTGTTCATTATGTTTCTGTATCCCTTTTAAGGTGATGTGCCGGTCTGCCCGGGGTCATTCTCTGTCTCTCCAAATTGGTGTGCTATCAGTATCGGATCATTATGTATCTGTTTAAAAGGAATGTGCTGTCTGTCCGGGATTTCAAATTTCAAAAATCAAAAACTGCCTTTGGAAGGTGCAGAATTTTTAGTTTGTTGGTGTGTTTGTGTAAGTGAGGGAGTGCGTGCAAACATTCTGCGCGATCTTACTGTGCATTTCATGTCATGGGAGGAAAAATGCATTACATGCAACTTGAAGCCACACTGATTTGACTCAACACGCATTCGGGGACTGCCTGACAGGGAAGAATCAGCTGTGGGATTTTGCTATGACACATCTGAAAGAAGGCAAATTATATAAGTAGAAACATAGCGATTTTAGCGAAAGCTTGCGGATGGGCTGTGTGACATGATGAGCTCCTTCCCCCTTATTTTCAAATACAAATCAAATCAAAACAAGACAAGACATGACTGACTGACTGACTTTGTTTATATAAATATATGTATAAATATTTATACATGCATATATTTACATACATTCCCTACTTTTTAACTTTCACAATAAATGTGCTTTTTCTGTTCTGCCTGCATTGGCTCTATTACATTTGACCTCTTTCACAGCACACCAGCTTCCGTCTGATCCTGCAGAAAGGCACTCGCGACTTTAAAAGATGGCCTTTGTTGCCCACATCTTCCCTCGTGGTTTGTCTTACACCATGGGCTTACTGTGTTTGGGTATTTACTGCCTGCACGTCCTGATTTCCAGTGGATTTCATGCAGTCGCACAGACTTCGTTCAATCAAAAATATATAGATTAAGAAACAATTATTTATTTATTTCAATCAAATCAAATTCAATTTTTTGTAATAAAATTGTAAATTTATTTATTTTCTGATTATGATAAATATATATGTTTTAAATTGTCTTTTTGTCTGGGTTCGTTTTATTTCCCTCCCTCTTTCCTGCTTGTCTATCACCTGTGGATTCAACATCCGTCCCAGTCCTGCTTGCTCATGAGAACCGCGCTCAATCACGCACAGCACAATTGCATTCAGGAATGATAGAAATCCCACTTTATTCTTCTGAAAGGGAACTGCTGTCCGTGAAGGGACAATCTACAGCTGTGTAAGAGGGATGTGCTTCCTGTCCAGGATCATTCGGTCTGTTTCAACGGGATGGTTGTCAGTTCCGATTCATCAATTGCCCCTTGAAAACGTATTTTCTCATTATCCGGATCATCCTGTACATTTAAAAAGGAGTGTGATTATCAGCTGTGATAACCGAATTGTTAAACTGTTGTGTTTCAAGCTACATTGACGTTGCCTGTGTCCGTGTACATCCATATCGCAGCGCATCTGTTCATTACTCAAAATATGCTCATGTTTTCCGATATCCACTCCTTGAAATAACCCTTGTCCCAACTTTGCTCTCAATATAAAAAACAACAAATTTGGTACCGACGGTAGCGGCCGCGTGGTCTAATGGATAAGGTGTCTGACTTCGATTGTAACTGTCATCTTATCAGAAGATTGCAGGTTCGAGTCCTTCAGCGGTCAGCTAACACGTCGCATGACATTTTATATTCTTTGTTTTGCTTCTGCCTCAAAACCAACCATCTCGGACAGTCACTCACCTGAAGTAAAGGAAGACTGTTTGCTTTAAGAAGCTAATGGCACATATTCATCACTGTCGATCTGGTTGCACGGGCAAAACAAGCGGTGAAGTAGACTTTCGTGCACATTATTTCTGTTTGAATGCAAAAAGTAGGTGATGGATTTCTGGCTTTGCAGTAAATAGGAGACAATGTGACTGAGAGGTTCAGGCAATGTACTGCTGATCCAGTATGCCCCCAGCTTCGTCGTTATTGTGTTAAACATTTTCCCCTCGTTTTGTTTCGTCAATCACATTGAACCTCATTGCCAAATTCACCTTTTACTGACAGGGATGCAGCTCGTTGGTGAAGTAATGTCTCAAAAAATCATCACTTCATCAAAGGGAAAACGTTAGCAGGACGAAGGAGAGGTGGACTCATGAGATCGGTCTCTGAGAGTCAGCACAGGCACGATGGGCCGAATAGCAAACTAACGTCAGAATCTGAGAGCTACGTCCTTCCCTGTCGGCGCTCGTTGGTCTAGGGGTATGATTCTCGCTCAGGGGTTTTAATAATTGAAATGCAAGAGGTCCCCGATTCAAATCCTGGACGAGCCCTGTCAACTTTTAGTCAAAAAACCAATTCTCAGCCGGTCGACATGTGAGAAAACTGACATGTTTCAAATTAAAACGTGTGATTGCACTTCGTTGTTCACACAGCGTCCAAAAATCCGGGAGATTCCCAGGAGCAAAGTGAAACTCACCGAACTGAGTAAAGTTCATGTATTTCAGATGTACTCGGCTCTGTGTCTCATTGGACAACCTAAACCCGGGTTTGATTCCGGCCAATACTTGATCAGTATATCGTCCTTCCTGCACGCATGAGCTCACCTCCATTGGGTGAAGCATACATTCAGCATCAATCTCAACTTTAACGTAAAACAGACTCTGCCCTGAATATGTCTGCGTCCTGTATCTCCAGCGCTGAAAAGATATGAGAAGCTGGCTTTGGATTTCGTCCCTTGGCTGCCGAATTTAAACCGTACAGGAAATCAATCCGGGGTGGCCAAGCTTCCTGGTCTGATTAAAAGGCGTTCAAACCCTACATTCCAGGCATGTTATAGTGTTCTGGCCTCAACATTCGGTTCAACGTACCGGATCATAAGCACCGCTCCCATTGTCTGCTAATGGTACAGCTGTTCCCACTAACACCTCCTCTGGTCCATTTTTTGTTAAATTTTTGCCCGCTTACCACCCACTTTGCATTTTCGCATTGTGCCATTTATTATTCAATCACTCCTACGCTCCACTGTATCTCAGGCATTCCCTTTTGTCCTTCCTCGCTGCCTATTTTTTTCCAGGCGCTATTTTCGTGGAAAAATCTGTAAACTTTACATTTTTCTTAAAATATCGGAATGATCATCTGACTGAACGTGAGTCCGGGAAATTCATCCACAGAATGTTCACGGCCTGCTGAGTTTTACAGAATGCTTTGTTTTTGTTCATTGTGTTTCTGTATCCCTTTTAAGGTGATGTGCTGGTCTGCCCGGGGTCATTCTCTGTCTCTCCAAAATGGTGTGCTATCAGTATCGGATCATTATCTATCTGTTTAAAAGGTATGTGCTGTCTGTCCCGGATTTCAAATTTCAAATTTCAAAAACTGCCTTTGGAGGGTGCAGAAATTTTAGTTTGTTTGTGTGTTTGTGTAAGCGAGGGAGTGCGTTCAAACAATCTGCGCGATCTTACTGTGCATTTCATGTCATGGGAGGAAAAATGCATTACATGCAACTTGAAGCCACACTGATTTGACTCAACACGCATTCGGGGACTGCCTGACAGGGAAGAATCAGCTGTGGGATTTTGCTATGACACATCTGAAAGAAGGCAAATTATATAAGTAGAAACATAGCGATTTTAGGGAGAGCTTGCGGATGGGCTGTGTGACATGTTGAGCTCCATCCCCCTTATTTTCAAATAAAAATCAAATCAAGACAAGACAAGACATGACTGACTGACTGACTTTGTTTATATAAATATATGTATAAATATTTATACATGCATATAATTACATACATTCCCGACTTTTAAACTTTCACAATAAATGTGCTTTTTCTGTTCTGCCTGCATTGGCTCTATTACATTTGACGTCTTTCACAGCACACGCAGCTTCTGTCTGATCCTGCAGAAAAGCACTCGCGACTTTAAAAGATGGCCTTTGTTGCCCACATCTTCCCTCGTGGCTTGTCTTACACCATGGGCTTACTGTGTTTGGGTATTTACTGACTGAACGCCCTGATTTCCAGTGGATTTCATGCAATCGCACAGACTTCGTTCAATCAAAAATATATAGATTCAGAAACAAGTATTTATTTATTTCAATCAAATTAAATTCTATTTTTTGCAATAATATTGTAAATATATTTATTTTCTTATCATGATAAATACATATATGTTTTAAATTGTCTTTTTGTTTGGGTTGGTTTTACTTCACTCCCTCTTTCCTGCTTGTCAAGCACCTGTCGCTTCAACATCCGGCCCAGCCCCGCGTGCTCCTGAGAACCATGCTCAATCACGCACAGCACAATTGCATTCATGAATGATAGAAATTCCACTTTATTCTTCCGAAAGGAAACTGCTGTCCGTGAAGGTCCATTCTACAGCTGTGTAAGAGGGATGTGCTTCCTGTCCAGGATCATTCGGTGTCTGTTTCAACGGGATGGTTGTCAGTTCCGGTTCATCAATTGCCCTTTTAAATCGTATTTTCTCATTATCCGCATCATCCTGTATATTTAAAAAGGAGTGTGATTATCAGCTGTGATAACCGAATTGTTAAACTCTAGTGTTTCAAGCTACATTGAGTTGCCTGTGTCCGTGCACATCCATCTCGCAGCGCACGTGTTCATTACTCAAAATATGCTCAATTTTTCCGATATCCACTCTTTGATATCATCCTTGTCCCAAATTTGCTCTCAATATAAAAAACAACAAATTGGGTACCGACGGTAGCGGCCGCGTGGCCAAATGGATAAGGTGTCTGACTTCAATTATAACTGTCATCTTATCAGAAGATTGCAAGTTCGAGTCCTGCAGCGGTCAGCTAACGCGCCGCGTGAAATTTTATATTCTGTTGCAGGATTTAGGCACCTTTAGAATATAGCAGAATACTAGGCATTCGGCACCTTCCAGATATATCAAAACTCACATAAGCTTAAAATGGACACACACATAAAATGGCTGCCCAGGCATGTTGGGAAATCAGGTAGTCAAGCTGTGAACTGTTGAACGTTCAATGACCATGCAATAACCCTGTGAGGCCCACTGTCGGAATGCCTGGGATGCGGGAAGACAGAGATAAGAAGCAAACCATCTCCTGTGAACAAGGTCATAAACCAATTAATTCCCCAGGAAGAAAGATAAGAGGGAAACCATCTCCTGTAAACAAGGTTATAAACCAATTATTTCTCCCAGATGAAAGAACTAGGGAGAGAACCTATAAAGTCATCGATCAGCCCAAGCTGACAATAACCGAACATATGGTTCCCTGGATACTAGGGGAATTCTATTGGGTTAAAATAACCTATTTGTAATCTATAATCGTTGTGATTGGCTTGCGTCCAGCCGTGATACGTAGAGCACTGCGGGAATTGCTTAAACGCGTTTTTAAGAATTGTATAAGTTTGTGTAACAGCAGAACTTGTGACCTGACAGTAGCCAAGAGACAGTTTACTACAAGTCGCGCTGGAAAGAAAGCGGACCTCTGAGAGTAGATTCCTAACGGTACTAGTCCTACCCAGGAATGGCCATGAAAACAAGTAAACTCGAGTGGGGACCAGAAGGGTCGCTTACCCGCCACCTGGCGGAAAAACAAAAGAAGCGAATTGAAAAAATGATTAAAGCAGGGTGGAATCCTCAGGAATTAGTTATGTGAGGAATTATTTAGATAAAACTACGAATTCCCTGAAAGGTCATGGATCCAAAAATAGAGCCGGCCAAAACAAGAAGAGAGACTGTTGTAAATGTCTGATCGTTGAGTGAGAAGTGTCTGTGTGATTTTTGACTGCAGAATGAATTTTTTTATGTTTTCATGTTCCGAAAGCCTGGTTGGAAGACGAATGCAAGTGTCTGTTTATTTGAGAAACAGAGTGAAAGTCTTTTTTTTTAACCCTTTGTAATGTTGCCCTGTATGTGGGAAGTTTAAGACATTTAAGTTAGAAACACAGGTGTGGATTTATTCGGATGATAAGTTACGGAGCTCGGAAAATAAACAAATAAAGAATAGGTTTGTTGAGCAAAATATTTATTTGACATGCTCACCTACTTGCCGAAAGAAAACATGCAATGATTGATTGGGTTGAAAGACATATATTTAGTCTCGGAATGAGATAAAGAATGCTTTAAAAAAAAAGAGCTTCTAAAAAAAAAGTTTTAAATAAAGATTGAAATTACAAAGTTTGAATTGGGATTTTGAGATATTCAGAGAAGGCACAGGAAATACTGAGGTGGATTTAAAAAAAAAAGAAAAATATTAAATTAAATCTGATCAGGTCAAACTCCTGGGCAAGTGGCGAGCTATCTGCGAAGGTGTAAAATGAACTTTTGGAAAATGTTAAAAAACAGCAAGCTTTAGTAACGACTTTGAAACTGGAGCATTTTGAGAAAACGAAAGGCAGCACTCAAACTCTCAAAGCTGGACTCCATTCCAGTTATGGAGAAAAGGAAAAAGATAAAGACGCCACTTTGAAAGTAAAGAAATGATTATAAATTAACAACTTTATGGAGTTACGAACCCTCCGTGTAAAATACAAAACCTAATTTGAAGAAAGGAAAAAAAGATGTAACGGACTAAATGGAAAAAGACATAACTTACTAAATACTAGTTGATGTTTGCTGTGAAAAAGATATTGGTTTAATTAGAAGAAAAAAAATTGGAATAAGTAAAAAACACTCTACATGGATTCGAATTTTCAATTATGAAAAAGTTTCAATGCAGTTTGAAAAGATTTCCAAAATGGACAGTGTTTATCAAAAATGTCCCGAACAGTCTAAACAAGCAGGAGGGTTTTGAAGATAATGAGGAGAATGAGAGAAATAAAAAAAAACAGAATTGAATTTCAGTAAACAAAATTGCTATTGTATGTGTGGTCTTGTTTTATAACAATTTAAAAAAAAATTATTTGGCAAGTACTTGAATTAGAAGTTAAGAAAACATTGGAGTTTACTCTAATGATTTATGCTGTTTAACGGATTCCTAATTTCGAAGCCAGTTTTGAAGGCACAACGACTTTTTTTTTTCAGATGATTACGTGAAGTCACGTAATGACATCAGGTCTTCTTACAAACCTGGAAAGGAGTTAACCCTTTCCATTGACAGCCGTTTTATACTGAACATTATTAATTTGGATTTCATAATAGGAAAAAAAAGACTCACCTAACAGAGGAAACAAAAATAAAAACAGAACTAGCTTATGTAATAATACTTGCCTGATACAATAAAGAAATAGATATTCATTAAAACAAATTGAAGAGTTAAAAGCTAAGATAAAAAGGCTGGAATAGATAACAGGACTAGACGGATAGTGCAGTGCGCAGCCATAGCACCATCACCTCTGGCAATAGAGCCAATGTACCCCACGGTGGGTAGGTGTAGTCCACAAACCCAACCTAACGGTAAAGCAGACAGCGATGTTTGGAGGAATAGCTTTGGCCTTGGTCATAGGAGTTTGGGTAATATTTAAGTGGGTAAAGACACAGGCGCACGCCCTACAGATTCAGCTCGAAATGGTTCGATTATAACCTTGTCCTTCTGATTTTGCAGGGTGACAGGGACACTCGTAGAGCAAAAAACTTAACCCCTGGTGACGACCAGGCCGTCTGTTTAAAATTACAGATAATACTTACCGGAATGGGAATACGAAAGGCGCTACTCGTAATATGGATAGCCCTGCGAAATGCACGTATCCTGGGCAAAACCGACGGACAGCAGAGCACGCTGGAAATAAACAACTACCTGAAATATGGAGTCTTTTTTAATTTAACGGACGGAATGTGCATCCCAGCAGCCAAGGACTGGAGCAAGGACAGGACTTATTTTAATGCATGGTTACAAGTGAATCCTAATAAGAATTCTAATAAGAATCCTAATAAGAATAAGAGTATGTGTACAGTGCTCCACGGGCATTAAACGGAGGGATGTCAAAGGGCCTGATGAATGTACTTTCGGCATAATTTGCGCGCCTCCGGGACAATCCCAGCAGTCAGTCATCCGCAAGAAGGGAATGGGGCTGCGTGGTTATTACGAGGAGGCGGGGGCGGCTGCAATATCATTGTATGTATGTTTCTCACCCCCTCCGACACCGCGCCCCATAAGAATCACTACATTGCCCGAGGAACTGCCTTGCCCCATAACTACGAAGGGACCAGAGAATGGGATTGTAATGTACAGCGAGGGGGAACTGTTGTATGATAATGTTAGACATGAAATTGTGCCTGTTCTGATCAATATTTCAGGCATCCAGATGCCGGAATACTGTACAGAGCAGTCAAGGAAGATGTACAATGTATTAAGTAAAGTTGTAATGCAGCAGGCTGCCGATGCAATGGGTGCCAATAGGTTCCGGGGATAGGGGTTAGCCCCCAGGATGAAGAAGGAAATAGTTAATGATGTTGCTACCGTTTTCAATACAGGGTCCTCCGTAGTGAACTCGATAGACATACAAGAATTAAATGAGAGGGTGGAACAGCTCAGATGGGTGATGAAGGGGTTATTAGTGAGGGTGGAGCAAAACCAGGAAGACCAAGCCAACCTAGGAAAGGAGGGTGCCAAAATCCAGCTGGATGGCATCTCAGTCCTGGAAGCTCACGCCAGAACTATCAATCACCTCATTGATAGAGAACAGGAAGGTTTAGCTCAGTTGGCTAACCAAAGGGGGACACTGGATAATTGTACTCTGAAGGGACTGACCAGAGTACACCCAGCAATTCCAGATTGCCAGATGGGTAGGACTACCGGGATAGGGACAGTCCTGATGATTCCTATAGTCACGCCGGACTCAGGGCCGTTCCCCCTATACCAACGAGAGAATATCGGAATAATACGGGAAAATGTCTCCATACGCTACTACCTGACCACCACCTCTGCCGTTCGTCGAAACAACATACTTACCGGGATTTCCCTAGCATATTGCAAGCAAAAGGGGGAAATCACAGTATTCCCTCACCCGGTGGGCAGAGGGGAGCGAGACGAATGCGGGTCTAACCGAACCGATGGGTGTGTACTAGAAATAGTGCCCGCACACATGCACTTCGCGAGGGCAGGCTACGGAGGGAGGGGAAGATACTGCGTCTCTACCACAGAGCGTTCATACCGGTATAATGACCTGCAGTGCCCTATACCGCAGCCAAACTTTTGCTTTACACCACTACGACCTGTCGCGATCGGGCAAGCGCATATCACCCAGGTTAGGCGCCGGAAGTCCGAAGTTATCGAGGTAACCGATCAGCTCCATGATCATTTACAGGATTATGACGAGCCAGAGCAGGTCCCTATCCCACATCTAACCGAAGTATTACGAGAGTTGAGGCTCAGAGTGGGTCAATCTGTAAAACTATATCACCAACTGCAAACTAAAATCAAAGTACTGGAAGAAGATACCGAGGTAGACTTACAAAGTCAGAGTTGGTGGAGAAAGGTCTGGGACTGGGGAATAAATCTGAACATCCACCCATGGATTCGAATAATTTCACATATACTGGCTGGGATACAATTGATCTTAGCAATAACATGGGGCGTAATGGCCTGCCAGGCATGCAGACACCACGCACAACGAAGACGGACAAATCACCGTTCCCCGGATACTAAACAAACCTGTTTTATAAGGGGGCAGAGGATTTGGCCTTTGTCAATTCGATTTAAGCAACCGGGACTCCTGAAACCGCGTGACTGGCCAGCACGTTGAGGCAGGGAGTACCGGGCCGTGCACAAAATCTAATAAAGGTCGAATGGTCGGTTAAAAGGGGACGAGGACTAGTCCCTTTACCGAAAGGGGGAGTTGTTGTAGGAGGTAGGCACCTTTAGAATATAGCAGAATACTAGGCATTAGGCACCTGCTAGATATATCAAAACTCACATAAGCTTAAAATGGACACACACATAAAATGGCTGCCCAGGCATGATGGGAAATCAGGTAGTCAAGCTGTGAACTGTTGAACGTTCAATGACCAAGCAATAAACCTGTGAGGCCCACTGTAGGAATGCCTGGGATGCGGGAGGACAGAGATAAGAAGGAAACCATCTCCTGTGAACAAGGTCATAAACCAATTAATTCCCCAGGAAGAAAGATAAGAGGGAAACCATCTCCTGTAAACAAGGTTATAAACCAATTATTTCTCCCAGATGAAAGAACTAGGTAGAGAAACTATAAAGTCATCGATCAGCCCAAGCTGACAATTAGCGAACATATGGTTCCCTGGATACTAGGGGAATTCTATTGGGTTAAAAGAACCTATATGTAATCTATAATCGTTGTGATTTGCTTGTGTCCAGCCGTGATGGGCTGTGTAGCTGTAGTAAACTGTTTTGTAACTGTGTGAAACATATAAAGGTGCATGTAACCCTTTGTTCTGTGGAGAGAAACCTGGATACGTTCCTGAGTTTTTCCTCCCCGCTGAGCGTAATAAAAGCTGCATCAGCATTGGAACAGACTCTGAGTGTTGAGTGATTCTTCTAAGAAAACACCAACGCTAACAATTCTTTGTTTTGATTCTGCCTCAAAACCAACCATCTCGGACAGTCACTCACCTGAAGTAAAGGAAGGCTGTTTGCTTTAAGAAGCTATTGGAAATTTTCATCACTGTCGATCTGTTTGCAAAACAAGCGGTGAAGTAGACTTTCGTGCACATAATTACTGCTTGAATGAAAAAAGTAGGGGATGGATGTCTGACTTTGCAGTTAATAGGAGACAAGGTGACTGATAGGTTCAGGCAATGGACTGCTGAACCAGAATGCCCCCAGCTTCGTCGTTATTGTGTTAAACATTTTCCACTCGTTTTTTCTATTCAATCACATTTAACCTCATTGCCAAATTCACCTTTTACTGACAAGGATGCAGCTCGTTGGTGAAGTAATGTCTCAATAAATAATCACTTCATCAAAGGGAAAACATTAGCAGGACTATGGAGAGGGGGACTCATGAGATCGGTCTCTGAGAGTCAGCACAGGCACGATGGGCCGAATAGCAAACTAACGTCAGAATCTGAGAGCTACGTCTTTCACTCTCGGCGGCTCTTTGGTCTTGGGGTATGATCCTCGCTTCGGGGTTTTAGTAATTGAAATGCGAGAGGTCCCGAATTCAAATCCCAGACGAGCCCTGCCGACCTTTAGTCAAAAAAACACTTCTCGGCCAGTCGACATGTGAGAAAACTGATATGTTTCAAATTAAAACGTGTGATTGCACTCCGTTATTCATACAGCGTCCAAAAATCCTGGAGATTCCCCGGAGCAAAGTGAAACTCACCGAACTGAGCAAAGTTCATGTATCTCAGATGTATTCGGCTCTGTGTCTCATTGGACAACATAAACCCGGGTTTGATTCCGGCCAAGACTTGATCAGTATATCTTCCTTTCTGCACGCATGAGCTCACCTCCATTGGTATCATTATACATTCAGCGTCAATCTCAAATTCAAGGTGAAACAGACTCTGCCCTGAATATGAGTGCATTCTGTTTCTCTAGCGCTGAAATGATGTGAGAAGCTGGCTTTGGATTTCGTCCCATGGCTGCCGAATTTAAACCGTACAGGAAATCAATCCGGGGTTGCCAAGCTGCCTGGTCTTATTAAAAGGCGTTCAAACTCTACATTCCAGGCATGTTATAGTGTTCTGGCCTCAACATTCGGTTCAACGTATCGGATCATAAGCACCGCTCCCATTGTCTGCTAATGGTACAGCTGTTCCCACTAACACCTCCTCTGGTCCATCCTTTGTTACTTTATTGCCCGCTGACCACCCTCTTTGCCATTTCGCATTGTGCCGTTTATTATTCAATCACTCCTACGCTCCACTGTATTACAGACATTCCCTTTTGTCCTTCCTCGCTGCCTATTTTTTTCCAGGCGCTATTTTCGTGGAAAAATCTGTAAACTTTACATTTTTCATAAAATATCGGAATGATCATCTGACTGAACGTGAGCCCGGGATCTTCATCCACAGAATGTTCACGACCTGCTGAGTTTCACAGAATTTTTTGTTTTTGTTTATTGTGTTTCTGTACCCCTTTTAACGTGATGTGCTGGTCTGCCCGGGGTCATTCTCTGTCTCTCCAAAATGGTGTGCTATCAATATCGGATCATTATGTATCTGTTTAAAAGGAATGTGCTGTCTGTCCCGGATTTCAAATTTCAAATTTCAAAAACTGCCTTTGGAGGGTGCAGGATTTTTAGTTTGTTGGTGTGTTTGTGTAAGTGAGGGAGTGCGTGCATACATTCTGCGCGATCTTACTGTGCATTTCATGTCATGGGAGGAAAATGCATTACATGCAACTTGAAGCCTCACTGATTTGATTCAACACGCATTCGGGGACTGCATGACAGGAGAAGAATCTGCTGTGGGATTTTGCTATTCCACATCTGAAAGAAGGCAAATTATATAAGTTAGAAACATAGCGATTTTAGCGAGAGCTTGCTGATGGGCTGTGTGACATGATGTGCTCCTTCCCCCTTATTTACAAACACAAATCAAATCAAGAAAAGACAAGACATGATTGACTGACTGACTTTGTTTTTATAAATACTCGAACAAATCTCGGTATCCTTTCCAAATTTGCAGATTGTTCCGCCATCACCTACATCCAGATTATTAATAAAATTAGTAAAGAGCAACGGAACCAACACCAACTCCTGCGGGACTTCACTGCTGACCTGTAATCAAACCAAGCCAAATCCATCTATAACAGATTGCTGCCTATGGACTGCCAGCCCGATCAACACCAACTCCTGCCGGACCTCACTGCCACCCGGTATCTAAACCAACCTACTTCCACCTATAACAGTTTGCTGCGTACGTACTGCCATTCCGCTCCCAATGCAGCTCATTATATTATGACTGATAGCAGTAAAAATTGGAAAAGAATGGCTAAGTATATGTTGGTCCCTTAGAAGATGAGACTGGGGACTTAATAACGGGGTACAGGTAAATGGCAGAGACTTTGAACAAATATTTTTTTTCGGTCCTCACGGTAGAGAATGCTAAAAATATCCAATAGTGGATAATCAAGAGGCTATAGAAAGGGAGGAACTAAAAACAATTACTGTCGCTAAAATAAAACAGTACTTGGTAAAATAATGGGACTAAAGTTGGACAATCTCATGAATCTAATCGCTTGCATCCTAGGGTCTTTGAAGAAGTGGCTGCAGAGATAGTGGATGCTATGGTTGTAATCTACCAAAATTCCTTGGATTCTGGGGAGGTGCTAGAAGATTGGAATACCACAAATGTAACAACCCTATAGAAACAAGGAGGAAGACAAAAAATAGCCTCAATTCTGATATTGGGAAAATGCTGGAGTCTATTATTAAGGACGAATTTGCAGGAGATTTGGAAAAGCATAATTCGGACAAGCAGAGGCCATGCTTTTATGAAAGGGAAATCATGTTTGACAAATTTGCTGGAGTTGATTGAGGAGTTAATGTGCAGGGTGGATAAGGGAGAACCAGGGCATGTGGTGTATTTGGATTTCCAGAAGGTACGCTATAAGGGGCCTGATCAGAAGTTACTGCACAAGATCACAGTTCACGGGGTTGGGGATAATATATTATCATGGATAGAGGGTGGGCTAACGAACAGAAGACAGAGAGTCGGGTTAAATGGATCATTTTCCGGTTGTCAAATGTCAACTAGTGGTGTGTCATAGTGATTAGTGCTGCGGCCCAAACTATTTACAATCTATATTAATGACTTGGATGAAGGGATGGAGTGTAAATGTAGCTAAGTTTGCTGAAGATACAAAGATGGGTGAGAAAGCAAATTGCGTGGAGAACACAAATAATCTGCAAAGGGATGTAGAAAGGCTAATTGAGTGTCAAACATTTGGTAGATTGAGTATAATATGGGTAAGTGTGAGGTTATCCATTTTGGCTGGAAAAATAAAAATACAATTTATTTTTTAAATGGAGAGATATTACAAAATACTGCAATACAGAGGGACCTAGGGGTCCTTGTGCATGAAACACAAAAAGTCAGTATGCATATAGAGCAAATAATTATGAAGGCAAAAGAAACGTTGGCCTTTATTACAAGGGGGTGGAGTATAAAAGCAGGGAAGTTTTGCTACGTGTGCACAGAGTATTGGTGAGAGCACACATAGAGTACTGTGTACAATTTTGACCTCCTTATTTCAGGAGGGATATATTGCATTCGAGATCGTTCAGATAATCGTCACTAGTTTAATTTCTGAGATGAAGGTGTTGACTTATGAAGATAGGTTGAGCAGGTTGGGCCTATACTCATTAGCATTTAGAAGAATAAGAGATTATCTTATTGAAACATCGGATACTGGGGGGTTCGTCAAGGTAGATGCAGATAGGATGTTTCCATTAGTGGGGAAATATAGAACTAGCGGGCATAGTTTAAGAATAAGGGATCGCCGATTTAGAGCCGAGATGAGGTGAATTTTCTTCTCTGAAATCTTTGGAGTACTCTACCCCAGAGAGCTGTGGAGGCTCGGTCATTGAATATATTTAATATGGTGATAGATAGATTTTTGAGCGATAATGGAGTGAAGGGTAATGGTGAGCGGGCAGATAAGTGGAGCTAACCCCAAGTTCAGATCAGCCATGATCTTATTAAATGGCAGAGTAGGTTTGAGTGGCCAATGGCCTACTACTGCTCCTATTTCATGTGTTGTTTAAAGGGTGAAGTATAGATAAAAACATATTCAGCATTATTTTTTATCTGAATATTTTTCCATTGTTTAATGAGTCAAATATCCAGAATATTAAACTCCAGCCCGGTTATAGGGGAAATCAATATTAGCAGAAAGAAAGCACAACTCTCAGAATTGACACGATTCAGTCTGTGATAACATCAGAATCCAAACCCTCCAGGCACTTGTGAACTCGTTGGTGTCTCAGCAAGATGTATGACTAAGTGAATCCCTTCCCATACACGGACCAGATGAACGTCCTCTCCCCAGTGTAAACTTGCTGGTGTGTCAGCTGGTGGGATAACTCAGTGAATCCCTTGTTATACTCAGAGAAGGTGAACGGTCTCTCCAGATTGTGAACTGGCTGATGTTCCAGCAGGCGGGATGACAGAATCAATGCCTTTTCACACACGGTGCAGGTGAACGGCCTCTACCCGGTGTTAACTCGCTGGTGCATCAGCAGGTGGAATAAGGCAGTGAATTCCTTCCCACACTCGGAGTACGTGAACGGCCTCTCCCTAGAGTGAACTCGCTGGTGTCTCAGCAGGGTGGATGACCGAATAAATCACTTCCCACACTCTGAGCAGGTGAAAGGCCTCTCTCCTCAGTATGACTGCGCCGATGAACTTCCAGAGCAGACGGGGAATTGAATCGCTACACAGGATTTCTCCATGGTGCGGGTGTCCTTGTGTCTCTCCGGGTTGGACGATCAGTGGAAGCCTGGACCACACACAGAGCACGTGTACGGTTTGTCCCTGCACCGAAGCTGCGATATTTTTTTCGGGCTGTGTAACTGGTTAAAGATCTTTCCACAGTCAGTGCACTGGAACACTCTCACTCGAGTGCCTGTGTCTCGGTGCTTTTCCAGTCACACTAATGTTTGAAATCTATTCCCACAGATAGAACAGACAAACATTTCTCCTTCCACATTCAAAGGCCGATGATATTCGGGTCCTGAGGAATTGAGTAGTTCTGTAAGATCTTGACATGATGGTTGGTTTGAGTTTCCCGTCTGCAAATCCAGACCTTCTGATACCCTGGAAAAGTAGTTAACAAAAATCATTACTGCAAGTACAGGACAGAAATTCAGAACAGGAAATTCTAGATTCTAAGGAACATTCTTTCTTCTCTTGTTCCGCAAAAGCTGTAAACGCCTGCCCCAGACACTTTTCCCTGCCTCTCCTGAAATTCAAACACATGGCACGTCTGAACTCAGCTTGTCCTCCGCTCCCAATTTTCATCACCAACTCTGGCTGGGTTCAGTTCTACACACACTGGTTTCCCTCCCTCTCCCTCCCCTGAATGTGCTGACTCTGGCTGGGTTGATTTCTACATTCACTGGTTCCCCTCCCCTGAAGTTGCTGACTCTGGCTGGGCTCAGTTCTACACTCACTGATTCCGCTCCACTGAATGTATTGATTCTGGCTGGGTTCAGTTCTACACTCACTGTTTCACCTCCCCTGAAGGTTCTGACATTGTCTAGTTTCAGTTCTATACTTACAGCTTACTCTCCCTCTCCTCCCCTAAAGGTGCTGACTCTGTCGGGCTTCAGTTCTACACGCATTGCTACCCCTTCCTCTCCTCCTCTGAAGGTGCTGCATCTGGCTGTGTCCAGTTCTACACTAGGTTCAGTTCTATACTCACCAGTACCCTTACCTCTCCTCCGCTAAAGGTGATGACTCTGGCTGGGTTCAGTTCTACATTCACTGGTTCCCTCTGCGACCCTCCCTTGAAGGTGCTGACTCCAGCTGTGTTAAGTTCTACACTGAATGGTTCCGCTTCCATGAAGCTGCTGAATCTGGTTTGGTTAAAATTCTGCACTACTCGTTCCCCTCCCTCTCCTTCTCCTGAAGGTGCTGACTCTGGCTGGGTTCAGTTCTGCACTCATTGATTCCTCTCCCACTCCCTCCCCTTGCAGGTGCTGATTCGGACTTGGTTCAGTTCTGCACTCATTGGTCCCACCACTTTCCTCTCCTGAAGGTGCGGACTCAGGCTGGGCTCAGTTCTGCACTCACTGAACCATTGAAAAGGGATTGATATTGTTTCTATCACTCATTAGTACAATGGGACAGTTTTAAATTGATAGTTTAGTGTAGACTAGACACTTTAAGTGTCACTTCCTGGTACTGTGTGTCAGTATGCGATTGACCGGTGTGTATAGGAACTACCTGCCACTCACTCTCTCGTCATACATATCAGTTTAGGAATCATTGTTGAATATAGGATAGATAGTGTACCTGTCACTCTCTGTTACTGCGTTGCAGTGTTTGATTGTCAGTTGAATACAGTATGTAAGTACTTTAACTCCCGCTCTCTAACACGGTGTGACCAATTTAACTGATCGGTCTTTTTTGGAAATTAATATATCTGTCACTCTCTGATAAAGTGTGTCAGTGTGGGATTGAGAGAGAATATAACAAAGACACGTCCATTGTCACTCTCTGGTACTCTGCGTCATTATAGGATTGACTGCTGAATATGGGATAGACACTGTACCTCTCATTCTCTGATGTTGCTATCACTATGAGATAAAGTTGGTACCATAGGATAAATATTGCATCTCTCAATCTCTGTTGCAGTCAGGCAGCGTTGGATTGCCAGATAATTTTTTTAAAGATACTGCCTCTGTTATTCTCTCGTTCTATGTGACAGATTCTGATGAAAGGTGAGTGCAGCATAGATCCTGCCTCTGTCATGGTCTGATTCTATGTGAGATATTCTAATTGACAGGTGAGTGTTGGATAGATACTGCCTCTTTCATTCGCTGACACACTGTGACAGGTGAGTGTAGGATGGACACTGCCACTTTCATTCTCCGGTGCAGTGTCAGTGTGGGGCTGACTGGAGATTATAGGATAGATACTGACAATTTCACTCTCTGATCCATTGACAGGTAAATATAGAATTAATATTATTGGTGTCGGATATGGGAGTGTGGATTTGACTTTGTATCTGTGCATCTCTGGTATGTGAATGAGGGTTTTATACTGCATGTTAGTTTCTGATTCGAGAGCGTGGGTTTCATCCTGTACCTGTCAATTTTTGGTAATTGCCTGTGGGTTTCACTCTGTATATTTCCATTCCTGGTGTGTGAGTGTTTGTTCTGTCCTATACCTGACCATCTCTGTTATGTGAATGTGAGCTCGACTCCATACCCGTAATTCTCCAGTATGTTAGTATTGCTTTACTCTGTACCACCAATTCGTGATAGTGCTGGCTGGAGTGCAACGGCAACCCCACGTTAAAAATAATTCACGCACAGCATCTTCCACCCTTCAGGCTATAGTTCGGATCCTTCATTGAAACAGCTATGAAATCATCTTTTTTTTGGCGTGGAAGCATGCCATTCTCGTTTCGAGGGATTGCTTATGATGATGATAAATTCCGGATAGAATATTCATTTTAATTTCCAGCTGACAACTTTTGTTATGGATGTGAGTGTTTATGCTGAATCTGTCGGTCTCGGCTTTGTGAGTCTGAGTTTCACTCTATATCTATCTGTCTCTGGTATGTGAGTGTGGCTCTTTCTCTGTATCTCTCCATTTCTGTCATGGGAGTCTGGGTTTTAATTCTGTACTTGTCAAGTTCTGATATGCGAGTGTGGGCGTTATTCTATACCTGCTTGTTTTTGCTTAATTGAGAGTGGGCTTTCCTTTTTACCTTTAAGTTTCTAGTATGGAACAGAGGTATTTACCCTGTATCTGTCAATTGCTGGTAAATGAGTATGGGCATTTCACTGTATGTCAATTAATGTTATGGAAATGTGGATTTTAACATTCAGTCTCTGACGTGTGAGTGTGGGTTTTATGCTGTATCCCTAAGTCTCTGTTATGCGAGTCTGTGCATTATACTGTACGTGCTAGGTTTTGGTTGGTATATGGTTGTTAAAACTGTGCCCCAAGTTTCTGGTATGTTCGTCTGCATTTAATTTGTGTCTATTAATCACAGAGACAAACCCAGACTCCCATAACAGAAATGGAGAGATAAAGAGAAAGACCCACACTCACATACCAGGGACAGATAGATACAGAGTGAAACTCACATTCACATAACAGAGACCGACAGATTCAGCATAAACACTCACGTAGTTTTAAAGCTATGTAGATAGATCTGTTGAAGTGGGATTACTTTTATCTGCGGCGATGATTTCGGTTGAAAGAGTCTCGTGCTCGGAACTTGCCGGTTCGGTTTAAATATTTATTGTTTAACGGGCGCAGTCATTTCCCCTGTGAGCGGGCCCGAGGATTTGCTGCTGTGATTGGCGGGGTGGTGAGGGTGGCAGGGGGAACAATAGGTCAGTATATCAGGAATATGAGTTGCGACAAATGTTTTGTGGCGGAGGAGCAGCAAGAGTTCGTGGCGCAGATGCGGAGATGAGGCAAATGAGCCAGGGGCAGCACGGTCCAGCCGACACACCGATATCTGTGCACACTTGGTCCGTGCAGCAGAGCAGGTCTCCAGTCATCCTGGTTAATCCTTGCCACTAGAGTGCAACGGTCACCACACGTTAAAAAAATCCATGCACAGGCATCTTCTACCCCGCCAAATGGAGTTGAGGACTGGAATATCGGGTCCTTCATTGAAACATCTTTGAACCCATGTGGAAGAACGCCATCCTCGTTCGAGGGACTGCTGAAGATGATGATGATGTTCATTATTCTACGTGGTTGTATGTTTTATACTGTACCTGTAAGTTTCTGTGATATTTGAGTGGGATTTACTCTGTACCTATCAGTCTTTGCTATGTGATTGTGGGGTATAATCTGTGCCTGTCAGTTTCAGTTGTGTGATTGTGGGGTTTAATCTGTACCTGTCAGTCTCTGGTATCTGAGTGTGGGGTATAATGTGTACCTGTCAGTTTCTGGTTTGTGAGTGTGGGGTATAATCTGAAGTTGTCAGTTTCTGGTGTGTGAGTGTGGGTTTATTCTGTACCTGTCAGTTTCTTGTACATGGATGTGGGGCATATTCTGTACCTGTCAGTTTATGGTATATGAGTGTGGGATATAATATGTACCTGTCAGGTTTTGGCCTCTGTTTTGAGATTTAATCTGTGCCTCTAAATTTCTGCTATGTTAGTCTGGGTTTAATCTGTACCGATTTGTTCCTGCTACTTCATTGTATGTTTTAGACTGTACTTGTCAGTGCCTGGTATGTGAGTTTGGAATTTACTCTCTATCTGCGAGTCTATGGTATGTGAACGTGAGAATCAATTTTATTTTTTACCTGTACTTCTCTGATATGTGAGTGAAGATTTTGCCTTCTCCATGTTAATTTTTGATATGTGTGTGTGGGTTTTACTCTGCCCCAATCAGTTTCTGCGAAGCAAGTAACAATTTTACTGACTGCCTTTCAGTTTTCCGTTATGTGCACATGGGTTTTACACTTTATCTGATATTCACGTGGGGTTTTTATTCTGTTACTGTCACTTTCATATAAATGGGTGTGTTTTACATGCTGTATCTGTTGGTCTATGGTACGGGTATGTGGGTTTTATTCTGCACCTGTCATCTTCTTATATGTTCGGGGGTTAAATACGGAATCCGTCAGATTTGAAACATGAATATGGCTTTTGCTCTGTTCCCAGTAGCTTCTGACATGCGAGTGTGGTTTATAAGATCTGTTTGACATGTTTTATGATAGATGATTGTGTGTTTTATTCTCCACCTGCCAGTTTCTGGCAACTGAGTGTGGGTGTTCAATGTACCGTCAGTGTGATCTGTTTCAATGGTGAAACAGCATCTGATTCTATTGCTCCATGTGGTTGTAAGATTGACAATGTAACTCTGCCATTTCGGATCACTGTGGGACTGACTGTTTCTGCTGACTGTGATAATAGGAGTGAGATTAGTTCTGTGTGTCTGCGCTCTGTGAGTGATAATGTACTTACTGTGTGTGAGAAACAGCTGCCTGCACTATTCCTTGTGTTCCGCGTGGAGGAGCAAAGTTCATATTTGTTCTGGCTGGTTAAAGAATTTTGCTGTGAGAATAATAATAAGAGAACATTATTAGTTCTAAAATATGGGTGCGGGGAGAATATCACCATCATCATCATCATAGGCTGTCCCTCAGAATCGAGGAAATCTTGCCTCCACTCCTAAAGTGAGTTCTTTAGTCACTGAACAGTCCAATACGGGAGCCACAGACCCTGTCACAGGTGGGACAGACATTCGTCGGGGGAAGGGGGAAATGGTGGTGGCGCTGATTTACCACACGTTCCTTCTGCTACATGCGTCTGACCTCTTCACGATCGCTGCGTTGAGATTCGAAGAGGTCAATTCCCTCCCGGATGCACTTTTGCCACCTAGGATGGTCTTCGGCCAGGGATACCCAGGTGTCAGTCGTGATGTCACACTTCAGCAGGGAGGCCGTCATGGTGTCTTTGTTACGTTTCCGTTGCCCACCTTTGGCTCGTTTACCATGTAGGAGCTTCAGTTAGAGCAATTGCTTAGGAAGTCTTGTGTCTGGCATGCGAACTATGTGGCCTGCCCAGCCAAGCTGATCGAGTGCGGTCAGTGCTTCAATGTTATGGATGTCAGCCTCGGCAAGGACACTGCTGTTGGTGCGCCTGTCTTCCCAGGGCATTTGCAGGATCTTCTGAAGATATCATTGGTGATATATCTCCAGCGACTTGCTGTGCCTAATGTACATCATCCATGCCTCTGATCCACACAGGAGGACCAGTATTACTACAGACATGTAGAACATGATATTGGTCATAGGTTTGAGGGCCTCGTCTTCGGCCACTCTTTTAATCATACAGCTGAAGAGGGCACTGCCAATATTGAATCGACGCATCATGCTGCTTCCTGCTGGAGTGGGACTAATTTACCGTACTAGTGGGAAGTTGTTTAACCTACGCCGTTTCCAGGCCAGGGGAGAATATGATGTATCTGAGAGAGCAACAATGTATCTCCAGCAACAATTTTCTGGAGAACGCAACTTACTGAAACAATATAACAGTTTTATAAAATATTGTCTCCCTCATTCCTCTCCTGGTGCCTGCGATAGATGCAATTTGTATAACTCCCCACATCTTCTATGTCAGGCTGTGTTTCCACTGCTCACTGTCCAAGAACAACAGACAGAGTGAGATTGGAACTGAATCAGGAACATTCATTACTGATTGGGGAAAGAAAGCAGCAATGATTTGAAAGAGCGAGATGATTTGTTTTCTATGTTACCTTACACTGACCACACACAGCCCGAGAATGGCCTCTCCCTTCCCCCACTCCCACCATGTTCTGGAACTAGTTCCTGCTCGACTCTGCCTCTTACGCACAGCCCCCACCGGAACTAAATCAGGAACGTTCATAAACTGGTTTGGAGTGAGAAAACATCAATAATTGTAAATAGCAGATTCTGCCCATTCTGACTCGCCGACCGTGGACACACTCTGTCCCCACACAGCCCGAGAATGGCCTCTCCCTTCACCCACTCACACCTCGCACTAAGACTGGTTCTTGGTCTACTCTGCCCCTCACACACAGCCCCGGAAACCCCGGAGTCTGAGCCCATCTGCCGACTCACTCCCAAAGAAGAGCGCTGCTATAAGGAGGCTGCTGCTCGCTGCCTTACCCCGAGGCCACCCTGTCTCCATTGCCGGCTGTTTTAAACCATCTTCATCCATTCACTGAGTGAATGGGGAGCACAGGCAGGGCTGGGCTGTGGTGGGCGGATGCGCTCTTCTGCTCACGGGGAATCGACACAAGGGGCGTAGCTTATCCGCACATGCATTAATTCAGCCTGTAAAAATCCAAGTGCACTTTTCCCAATTTACTTTTATCAGAATCTGAGCAAAGAACTGGGCCTCGGGTGAAAGGAAAGAGAATGATTAAAGCTGGCAGCCTTGTCCCTTGGAGATGTTCAATTTGGGATCATTCCGTGCAGGATGTTTCTCTCCATGAGCCCGTCTTCAAAAAGCAATCCTGCAGTAACATCGGAGGGACGAGGGATTAGGATTGTTTGCTGGGACCGTTCAGTAGTTAATATCAGTCCGTGATCAGTTTAATCAGAGTAAAACACTCGGTCACTGAGAGTAATACCGAGCAACCCAGAGCTGCAAGATTGCAAGGATTAGAACAGGCAAGCGCGGGTTAAATGTGGGCCATTGCTTCTCTCACTCTCTGATACTGTCACGCAGTGTGGGATTAATAATGTGTCTGTCTCTGGTACAATATCAATGATAGAGGAGACTGCATCTTCTGTATCTCCAATGGGAACTTTTAGGATAAAACGGGACATCGCAGGTCAGTCTGGAACTGATACTGTGCATGTCTTTCTGTGTCTCGCCGCCCTAACTCGCACTCGCCTGTCGCTCGCTCAGTCCTCTCCCCTCCCTCTGTCTCTCTATTGCTATCCGCTCTCTCTTGTACTCGTTGTGAAGGCGGGATACTGTTATTTAGGGTGATGTGGAAACACTGTTGGAGGTGCAAAACTGATAATATCTCTCTTTCTCTATCTGGTGCACAGCGTGAAGCTATGGCACTGTTACTGAGAATATTAAGGAAACACTAATTCAAAGTGTAAGACTGATACTGTGTCTGTCTCTCTGCCTTTTCCACTGGCGCTGTACATTAATGTGTGGTACTATTATTGAACGTAATATGGAGATACAGTTTGGGAGTTTAAGACTGGTACTGTGTTTGTCTCGCTGTCGCTCTCTCGGATAGCCATATCTGGGTGTTGAGTATGGGATGGATAGGACACCAGTTATTGTTATTTGCGCCTAATTTTCGGAGGAGCGAGAGGTTCGGTGAGTACATCATTTGCATTTTCATGTTCGTCAAACATATTTCTGCATTCGATCAATATAACAACTTAAACTAGAAATGGGTAAAGCCAGCCACAGCTGTGATTGGACCCTGCCCCTGAATCTGGGAACAGACACTGTGCGGAGCGCCGGCCACAGAGTGTTTAACACTTACTCAGCTGGGAAACTACAACAGACCTGAGAATCGGCAGCTCAGCCGAGCAGAGAGGAAAACCTGTGCTGAGAACTGTAAATATGGGAACAGTTTGTGTGTGAATGTGCAGATTTCAACATTGTTTGAGCGCCGGGATAGCGAGGCCCTTATAAAATGGCACGGGGAATCGGAGGAGCAAGAAATGCCGGGAGATCAGACCCTGATAAAAGGGCGCGGAGCTCGGGAGGAGGAGCGGCAGTTCGGTAGATCAGACCATGATAAAAGGGTGTGGCGCTCTGGAGGAGGAGCGGCAGATCGGTAGATCAGACCCTGATTAAAGGGCGCGGAGCTCGGGAGGAGGAGCGGCAGTGCGGGAGATAAGACCCTGATAAAAGGGCGCGGAGCTCGCGAGGAGGAGGGGCAGTGCGGGAGATCAGACCCTGATAAAAGGGCGCCGAGCTCGGGAGGAGGAGCGACAGTTCGGGAGATCAGATCCTGATAAAAGGGCGCGGAGCTCGGGGGGAGGAGCGGCAGTTCGGGAGATGAGACCCTGATAAAAGGGCGCGGAGCTCGGGAGGAGGAGGGGCAGTGCGGGAGATCAGACCCTGATAAAAGGGCGCGGAGCTCGGGAGGAGGAGCGACAGTTCGGGAGATCAGATCCTGATAAAAGGGCGCCGAGCTCGGGAGGAGGAGCGGCAGTTCGGGAGATCAGACCCTGATAAAAGGGCGCCGAGCTCGGGAGGGGGAGCGGCAGTTCGGGAGATCAGACCCATATAAAAGGGCGCAGAGCTCGGGAGGAGGAGCGGCAGTCCGGGAGATCAGATCATGATAAATGGCGCGGAGCTCGGGAGGGGGAGCGGCAGTTCGGGAGATCAGACCCTGATAAAAGGGCGCGGAGCTCGGGAGGAGGAGCGGCAGTGCCGGAGATCAGACCCTGATAAAAGGACGCGGAGCTCGGGAGGAGGAGCGACAGTTCGGGAAATCAGATCCTGATAAAAGGACGTGGAGCTCGGGCGGGGGAGCGGCAGTTCGGGAGATTAGACCCTGATAAAAGGGCGTGGAGCTCGGGAGGAGGAGCGGCATTTCGGGAGATCAGACACTGATAAACGGACACGGAGCTCGGGAGGAGGAGCGGCAGTTCGGGAGATTAGACCCTGATAAAAGGAAGTGAAGTTCGGGAGGAGGAGCGGAAGTTCGGGAGATCAGACCCTGATAATAGGGCGTGGAGCTAGGGAGGAGGTGCGGCGGTTCGGGACATCAGACCCTGATAAAATGGCGTGGAGCTCGGGAGGAGGAGCGGCAGTGCGGGAGATCAGACCCTGATAAAATGGCGTGGAGCTCGGGAGGAGGAGCGGCAGTGCGGGAGATCAGACCCTGATAAAAGGGCGTGAAGCTCGGGAGGGGGACCGGCAGTTCGGGAGATCAGACACTGATAAAAGTGCGTTGAGATCGGGAGGGGGAGCGGCAGTTCGGGGGATCAGACATGATAAAAGGACGCGGAGCTCGGGAGGAGGAGCGACAGTTCGGGAGATCAGACCCTGATAAAAGAACGCGGAGCTCGGGAGGAGGAGCGACAGTTCGGGAGATCAGATCCTGATAAAAGGACGTGGCGCTCGGGCGGGGGAGCGGCAGTTCGGGAGATCCGACCCTGATGAAAGGGTGTGGAGCTCGGGAGGAGGAGCCGCAGTTCGGGAGATCAGACCCTGATAAAAGGGTGTGGAGCTCGGGAGGGGGACCGGCAATTCGGGATATCAGACCCTGATAAAAGGGCGTGGAGCTCGGGAGGAGGAGCGGCAGTTCGGGAGATCAGACCCTGATAAAAGGACGCGGAACTCGGGAGGAGGAGCGACAGTTCGGGAGATCAGATCCTGATAAAAGGACGTCGAGCTCGGGCGGGGGAGCGGCAGTTCGGGAGATCGAGGCCGAAAGTAAAACAAAGAGGTAAAAAGAAATCGAAGTGTGACGTCACAACCAAGCAGTTCAGTGATTGGCTGGTTGATTGGTGAGAATTTTTTCTTTTTTCTTTATCTTTCTTCTGTTTTCTTATCAGTAAGAAACATTTGGCATTGTTGCGAAAAAAAGTTAATTTAAAGGTTAAGTCATTGCAGGAGAGCCCAGACCCATGTCACGCTCCTCCTGTGCTATGTGGAAAATCAGGGACACTGAAGCTGCGCATTGATTCACTCTGGAGCATCCACGATGCTGAGGATATCGTGACTGGCACGTTGAGTGAGTTGGTCAGATCGCAGGTAAAGTTTACAAAGGCAGATAGTGAATGGGTGACCATCAGGCAGAGCAGGTGTCGGAAGGTAGTGCAGGGGTCGCCTGTGATCATCTCCCTCCAAAACAGATATATCACTTTTGATACTGTTGGCAGAGATGGCTCATCAGGGGATGGCAGCAGCAGGCAAGTTCATGGCATCATGGGTGGCTCTGGTGCACAAGAGGGCAGGAAATACAGTGGGAGCACGATAGTGGTAGGGGATTCTATTGTAAAGGGAATAGATAGGTTTTTCTGCGGCCGCAATCGAGACTCCAGGATGGTATGTTGCCTCCATGGCGTAAGTGTCAAGTATGTCTTGGAGCGGCTGCAGAGCATTATGCAGGGGTAGGGTGAACAACCAGTTGTTGTGTTGCATATAGATACCAACGATATAGATTTCAAAAACGGGTCGAGGTCCTACAAGATGAATTTAGGGAGCGAGAAGTTAAATTAAAATGTAGCACCTCAAAGGTAGTAATACCAGGATTGCTACTAGTGCCACGTGCTCTTCAGAATAGAAATAGCAGGAAAGTAAAGATAAATATGCGGCGTGTGGAATGGTGCAAGAGGGAGGGATTCAAATTCTTGGGACATTGGAAATGGTTCTGTGCCAGGTGGGAACAGCACTAACCAGATGGTCTGCACCGGGGCAGGACCAGAACCGATGTCCTAGGGCGAGTCTTTGCTTGTGCTGATGGGGAGTGTTCAAACTAATAGGGCTGGGGGAAGGAAATCTATGCAAGGAGACAGAGAGAAGTAAATGGGGGCAGAAGCAAAAGGTAGAAAGGAGATAAGGAAAAGAGGAGAGCAGAGAAATCAAAGGCAAAAATCAAAAAGGGCCACATTACAACATAATTCTAAATGACAACGAGTGTTAAAAGCACAAGCCTGAAGGCTCTGTTTCTGAATGCGAGGAGCATTCGTAAAAAAGGTTGATGAATTAACTACACAGATAACTGTTAACGGATATGATGTAATTGCGATTAGGGTGACATGGCTCCAGGATGACCAAGGCTGTGAACTCAACATCCAGTTGTATTCAATATGCAGGAAGGATAGAAAGAAAGGAAAGGAAGGTGGGGTAGCGTTGCTGGTTAAATAGGAGATTAACGCAATAGTAAGGGAGGACATTGGCTTGGATGGTGTGGAATCTGTATGGGTAGAGCTGCGGAAAACCAAAGGGCAGAAAACGCTACTGTGAGTTGAGTACAGACCACCAAACCATAGTAGTGACGTTGAGGATGGCATCAAACAGGAAATTACGAATGCGTACAATAAAGGTACAGGCGCAGTCATGGGGGATTTTAACGTACATATCGCTTGGTCAACTCAAATCGCACGGGGTAGCCTGGAGGATGAATTCATAGAATGCATACGGGATTGTTTCTTAGAACAGTATTTAACAGAACGTAAAAGGGAGCAAGCTGTCTTAGATCTGGTCATGTGTAATGAGACAGGAAAAATAAACGATCTCCTAGTAAAAGATCATCTTGGATTGAATGATCACAGTATGGTTGAATTTGTAATAAAGATTAAGGGTGAGGAAATTGTGTCAGAAACGAGCGTACTATACTTAACCAAAGGGGACTACAGTGGGATGATGTCAGAGTTGGCTAATGTAGACTGGAAACACAGACTAAACGGTGGCACAATTGAGGAACAGTAGAGGGCTTTTAAGGAGCTCTTTCATAGTGCGCAACAAAAATATATTCCAGTGAAAAAGAAGGGCGGTAAGAGAAGGGTTAACCAGCCATGGATAACCAAGGAAATAAAGGAGAGTATCAAATCAAAGACCAATGCGTATAAGGTGGCCAAGGTTACTGGGAAACTAGAGGATTGGGAAAATTTTAAACAATAGCAAAGGATGACTAAAAAACAAGTAAAGAAAGGAAAGATAGATTTCGAAGGTAAACTTGCGCAAAACATAAAAACAGAGAGTAAAAGCTTGTACAGATATATAAAATGGAATAGAGTGGCTAAAATAATGTTGTCCCTTAGAGGATGAGAAGGAAGATTTAATAATGTGAAATGTGGAAATGGCTGAGACCGTAAACAATTATTTTGCTTCGGTCTTCACAGTGGAAGACACAAAATCCATGCCAAAAATTGCTGGTCACATGAATATGGGAAGGGAGGACCTTGAGACAATCACTGTCACGAGGGAGGTAGTGCTGGACAGGCTAATGGGACTCAAGGTAGACAAGTCCCATGATCCTGAAGAAATGCATCCCAGGGTATTAAAAGAGATGGCAGAAGTTATAGCAGAAGCATTCGTTATAATCTACGAAAATTCTCTGGATTCTGGGGAGGTACGAGCGGATTGGAAAGCATCTAATGGAACGCCTCTGTTTAAAACCGGGGTCAGACAAAAGGCAGGTAAATATAGGCCGGTTAGTTTAACATCTGTAGTGGGGAGAATGCTTGAAACTATCATTAAGGAAGAAATAGTGGGACATCTACATAGGAATAGTGCAACCAAGAAGACGCAGCATGGATTCATGAAGGGGAAATCATGTTTAACTATTTTACTAGAATTGTTTGAGGATATAACGAGCATGGTGGATAGAGGTGTACCGATGAATGTGGTGTATTTAGATTTCCAAAAGGCATTCGATAAGGTGCCACACAAAAGGTTACTGCAGAAGATAGAGGTACGCGGAGTCAGAGGAAATGCATTAGCATGGATAGAGAATTGGCTGGGGAACAGAAAGCAGAGAGTCGGGATAAATGGGTCCTTTTCGGGTTGGAAATCGGTGGTTAGTGGTGTGCCACAGGGATCGGTGTTGGGACCACAACTGTTTACAATATACATAGATGACCTGGAAGAGGGGACAGAGTGTAGTGTAACAACATTTGCAGATGAAACTAAGATTAGTTGGAAAGCGGGTTGTGTAGAGGATACAGAGAGGCTGAAAGAGATTTGGATAGGTTAAGCGAATGGGCGAACGTTTGGCAGATGGAATACAATGTCGGAAAGTGTGAGGTCATCCACTTTGGGAAAAAAAAACTGTAAAAGGGAATATTATTTGAATGGGGAGAAATTACAACATGCTGAGATGCAGAGGGACCTGGGGGTCCTTGTACATGTATCCCAAAAAGTTAGTTTGCAGGTGCAGCAGGTAATCAGGAAGGCGAATGGAATGTTGGCCTTCATTGCGAGAGGGATGGAGTAAAAAGCAGGGAGGTCCGGCTGGAACTGTATAGTGTATTGGTAAGGCCGCACCTGGAGTACTGCGTGCAGTTTTCTTCACCTTAATTAAGGAAGGATATACTGGCTTTGGAGGGGGTACAGGGACGATTCACGATGCTGATTCTGGAGATGAGGGGGTTGCCTTATGATGATAGATTGAGTAGACTGGGTCTTTACTCGTTGGAGTTCAGAAGGATGAGGGGTGATCTTATAGAAACATTTAAAATTATGAAAGGGATAAGCAAGATAGAGTCAGAGAGGTTGTTTCCACTGGTCGGGGAGGCTAGAACTAGGGGGCACAGCCTCAAAATATGGGGGAGCCAATTTAAAACTGAGTTGAGAAGGAATTTCTTCTCCCAGATGGTTGTGAATCTGTGGAATTCTCTGCCCAAGGAAGCAGTTGAGGCTCGCTCATTGAATGTATTCAAGTCACAGATAGATAGATTTTTAACCAATAAGGGAATTAAGGGTTACGGGGAGAGGGCGGGTAAGTGCAGCTGAGTCCACGGCCAGATCAGCCATGGTCTTAGTGAATGGCGGAGCAGGCTCGAGGGGCTAGATGGCCGACTCCTGTTCCTAATTCTAATATAACACGGTGGAAGACGATTTCCTGGAGTGTATAAGCAATGGTTTTCTAGATCAATACATCGAGGAACCAACTGGAGAGCTGGTCATGAGAGAGGATTAATTAGCAATCGTGTTGTGCTAGGCCCCTTAGGAAACAGTGACCATAATATGTTAGAATTCTTCATTAAGATGGAGAGTGACACAGTTAATTCAGATATTAGGGTTATGAACTTAAGGAAAGGTAACTTCGATGCTATGAGACGTGAATTGGCTAGGATAGACTGGCGAATGATACTTAAAGGGTTGACGGTGTATAGGCAATGTCAGACATTTCAATATTACATGGATGAACTTCAACAATTGTACATCCCTGTCTGGCATAAAAATAAAATGGGGAAGGTTGCTCAACCGTGGCTAAGAAGGGAAATTAGCGATAATGTTAAATCCAAGGAAGAGGCATATAAGTTGGCCAGAAAAAGCAGCAAAACCTGAGGACTGGGAGAAATGTAGAATTCAGCAGAAGAGGACAAAGCGTTTAATTAGCAATGGAAAATCAAGAATGAGAGTAAGCTTCCAGGGAACATAAAAACTGTCTGCAAAAGCTTGTGTAGATATGTGAAGATAAAAAGATTAGTGAAGACAAATGTAGGTCCCATGCAGTCAGAATCAGGTTGAATTTATCATGGTGAACAAAGAAATGGCAGACCAATTGAACAAAATACTTTGATTCTGTCTTCACAAAGGAAGACACAACAAAAGTTCCGGAATTACGAGGGGACCGAGATTCTAGCGAGAAGGAGGAACTGAAGGAAATCGTTATTAGTCAGGAAATTGTGTTCGGGAAATTGATGGGATTGAAGGCAAATCAATCCCCAGTGCCTGATAGTCTGCATCCCAGAGTACTTAAGGAAGTGGCCATAGAAATAGAAGATGCATAGCTGGTCATTTTCCGACATTCTATAGACTCTGGATCAGGTCCAATGGATTGGAGTGTAGCTAATGCAACCCAATTTTTTACAAAAGGAGGGAGAGAGAAAACAGGGAATTATAGACCGATTAGCTTGACATCGGTAGTGGGAAAAATGTTGGAATTGATTATTAAAGATATAATAGCAGCGCATTTGGAAACCAGTGAGAGGATTGGTCCAAGTCAGCATGGATTTATGAAAGGGAAATCATGCTTGAAAAATCTTCTAGAATTCTTTGAGGATGTAACTAGTAGAGTGGACAAGGGACAAACAGTGGATGTGGTGCATTGGACTTTGAAAAGGCTTTTGACAAGGTCCCACACAAGTGATTAGTGTACAAAATTAAAGCACATGGTATTGGGGTAATGTATTGACATGGATAGAGAACTGCTTGGCAGACAGGAAGCAAAGAGTAGGAAAAAAAACGGGTTCTTTCCTGAATGGCTGGCAGCGAATAGTGGGGTGCCGCAAGTTTCAGTGCTGGGACCCAAGTATTTACAATATACATTAATGATTTCGACGAAGGAATTGCATGTAATATCTCAAAGTTTCCAGATGATACTAAGCTGGGTGGCAGTGCGAGATATGAGGAGGATGCTAAGAGGTTGTCGGGTGATTTCGACATGTTAGGTGAGTGGTAAAATGCATGGCAGATGCAGTATAATATAGATAAATGTGTGGTTATCCACAATGGTGGCTAAAATAGGAAGGTAGAATATTATCGGAATGGTGACAGATTAGTTAAAGGGGAGGGGCAACGAAACCTGGGTGTCATGGTACATCAGTCATTGAAAGTTGGCATGCAGGTGCAGTGGTGGTGAAGAAGCCAAATGGCATGTTGGCCTTCATAGTGAGAGGATTTGAGTATAGGAGCAGGGAGGTCTGACTGCAGTTATACAGGGCCTTAATGAGACTACACCTTGAGTACTTTGTGCAGTTTTGATCTCCTAAGCTGAGGAAGGACATGCTTGCTATTGAGGGAGTGCAGCGAAGATTCAACAGACTGATTCCTCGGAAGGAATGACAGTTATATGAAGAAAGACATATTCACTGGAATTTAGAAGAATGAGAGGGGATCTCATAGAAACATATACAATTCCGACGGGATTGTACAGATTAGATGCAGTAGAATATTCCCGAAGTCCAGAAGTAGGTGTCACAGTCATAAATAAGGGGTAAGCCATTTAGGAAAGAGATGAGGAGAAACTGCTCCACTCAGAGTATTCTCTACCACAGAAAGTTCTTGAGGCTAGTTCGTTAAATATATTCAAAAGGGAGTTCGATGTGGCCCTGACGGCTAAAGGAGTCAAGGGGTAAGGAGAGAAAGCAGGAATGGGGTATTAAAGTTACATGATCAGCCATCATATCATGTTGAATGATGGTGCAGGTACGAAGGGTCGAATAGCCTACTCCTGCATCTATCTTCTATGTTTCTATGGAGGCCCTGACTTGAATTGCAATGGGAGAGTGAGTGAGAAGAGAGAAACACAGTGAGGCTGGAGGGGCGCGGAGCTAACAGCAGGATGACTCCACACCCTCCGCTCACTACATTTCAGTTGCTCTGTGTCGACGCCTATCATTTCATTTCTGACCCAGCTCTGACTGTCAGAGAGATTTTCCACAGAGTGAGATTCGCAGACATTACTGACAGTGCAGCCGCCGAAATAGCGCCTCCTGTCGCCGCCACTCAATCCAAGGCTCCCAGTAAGAAGACGAAGGCGGCTCCCTGCTCCAAGGCAGCCGGCCCCATGGTGGGCGAACAGTTTCTCAAGGTTCTGACCAATGGCAGCGATCGCAAGGGGATGTCCCTGCCACGATAAAGACTGCTTTTCGCAGCCAAATACCTCGATGTGGAGAAGCGCGGGTCCTAGATCAGGTTCAGTATCAAGCGGAATGTGACAAATGACTCCCTAAAGCAGATCCAGGGCACGGGCGCCTCGGGCTCCTTCAAAGTCGCTGAGAAGGAAACCACGGGGAAAGTGGGAAGGAAGGTAAAAAAATCTCCAGCCAAGAAATTTCCAGGCACGTAATCAGCACCACGCAACCGAGCACAAGAAGATGCCAACGGCAAAAAGACAGCGAAAGCACCGGCTGGGAAGGAGGCGGCGAAGAAGCCCAAAAGCCCCCAGAAGGCCACAGGTGCAAAGGTGAAGGTGGAGAAGCCCAGGGCCAAGGCCACGCCCAAATGAGCAAAGAACAAGAAAGCAGCGCTCAAAAAGTAAATAAAAAGGGCAACTTATAAATCTCTGAACTCAAAGGTTCTTCCCAGAGCGACCTGTGCCTATCAGAAAAGAGCCGAATCAACTAATCCCTGTCCCTGGGTCGGGCTCAGATTCCTGATAGATATAATTGAAAATGATCCCATGATCCCTGTTGATTCGCTGACATTGGCAGCACCTACCCTCCCCCAGTGTCTGCACCCACCCCTTCTACAGTGTCTGCACCCACCCCTGACACTGTGTCTGTAAACAACCCTTCCCCAGTGTCTGCCCCCACCCTTATCCCAGTGTGTGTACCCACCCCTCCCCCAATGTCTGCCCGTACTCCTCCCCCAGTGTCTGCAACCAACCCTCCACCAGTGTCTGCACCCACCCTTCTCCCAGCGTGTGCACCCACCCCTCCCCCAGTGGCTGCACGTACTCCTCCCCCAGTGTCCGTGACCAACCCTCCCTTGGTGTATACATCCACCCCTCCACCAGTGTCTGCACCCACCCCTTCCCAAGTGTCGTAACTCACCTTCCCCCAGTGTCTGCAGTCACCCCTCCGGCAGTGTCTGCACCCACGCTTCACCCAGTGTCTGCACCCACCCTTACCATAGTGTCTGCACCACGTTCTCCCTGTGTCTGCAACAATCCCTCCCCCAGTGTCTGCACCCACAACTCCCCAGTGCCTGCACCCATTCGTCCCCCAGTGTCTCCACCCACCCTTCTCCCAATGTCTGCACCTATCCCTCCCCCAGTGCCTGCACCGGCCCCTCCCCAATGTCTGCACCCACTCTTCCCAAGGTTCTGCACCCACTCTTACAAAAGTGTCTGCACCCACCCCTCCCCCAAATTCTGTACCTAACCCTCCCCCAGTGTCTGCACCAACCCCTCCCCAATGACTGCACGTACCCTTCCCCCAGGTTCTGCACCCACTCTTACAAAAGTGTCTGCACCCACGCCTACCCGAGTGTCAGCACCCAAACCGCCCCCAGATTCTGCACCCTGCCCTCCCCCAGTTTCTGCACCCACCATTCCCCCAGTATGAGCAACCTACAGGGTTAGGGACAGAAGAGTAGGCGGTTTGGTATTAAGCAATCCGCTCTGTCAAAGAGCCAGCAGAGATCCAAGGGATCTTCGGCTGGAACTTGGAGACTTTTGGGAGATCTGTCCTCTGTGCATTCTGAAGTAAAAACTGATCGAATTACACTTTCGAAAGTCCTTAGACTGTTCCAGTTACACATTCCAGAGGAATACAAGGTGTGGCTTATTCACCAAGGGGACCAATTAGCAATAGATCTTCTGATAATGGAGAGCCAATCAGAGAAAGGCTGCCTTGTTGTTCGTATAAATAAATGCATCCGTCAGAAAAAGGCTTCAGCCAAGACAATCGCCCTCCAAAAACACCATCCGTAAATGCCAATGCCTAAGAAAGCAGCCAAAAGCCCCAGAAATAAGTAAAATAAAAAGACGCAATGCGTAAACACCTGAACTCAAAGGCTCTTTAAAGAGACGAGGAAATCCGGCAGAGTCAGTGTGAGACGGTGCAGCGGATCTCGGGCCTGATCTACGAGGAGACCCGCGGGGTGATAAAGCAGTCACCTACACCGAGCGCACCGAGGTCATTCTCCTGGACGTTGTGTACACTCTGAAACTATCTCTGGATTTGGCGGCTGAACAACACGACACTTTCGCCCCGGACAGAACACAAAGGTTCTTTTAAGAGCCACCCACCGCCTCACAGAGAGAGCAATGTCCTGGGAACGGGGAATATATTGTGGATTCACGTTGTCGAAACATAGACATAGAAACATAGAATATAGGTGCAGGAGTAGGCCATTCGACCCTTCTAGCCTGCACCGCCATTCAATGAGTTCATGGCTCAACATGTAACTTCAGTACCCCATTCCTGCTTTCTTGCCAAACCCCTTGATCCCCCTAGTAGTAAGGACTTCATCTAACTCCTTGTTGGTGTTTTCGTACAAAGTTGCACTGGCTGCGGAGCAGATAGCGCCCATGTTATACCCTAAGTAACTATATGGCCTTCATGGACTTAGAGAGGATGATAGGCGCTCTAGGGTTCAATGATGGTGGCAGGATGCATAGGGAGTACAGAGGGAGGGTGGAGTAATTGGTGGGTTTATGATGATTAAAGGTGTTGATGTGGTAGATACAATTTCCTCGGATTGTGGAGTGCAGAACGCGCAGGCAGAACTCTTAGAGCCAGTTGATGCTGTGAGGGGTCCCGAGGGTTCTGTGGGAGGAAGGGTTAGGCGGCAGAGTGGCCTCGTCTCTTTATATTGATAAAATAATCTTTTTACATGTTCATTTTTTTTGTCAAATCGGTCAGTCCTGCAGTGAAATTGGCAGATTTTTGAAAATGATGCTCTATCCCAGCTCAGCAAATCAAAGGCCAGTACTTGCCACGGCTTCGTTCCCTCGTCTTTGATTGGATTGAAGCTGGATAGGCGTCTAGCGCCAGGGTACTGCAGTCCGGCCCGGAAGGAGCGATACTTAGCCTTGGCCCGAGCTTTACCGCCAGTTTTTCGTCTTCCAAACATTTCCGCAATCCACACGTTCAGAGAAAGAATGAGAAACTCCTCCCACATTGCCGGAAATTGGCGCGGTCCTGACCTGCAAGACCATCAGCAGGCCAGGACCATTAGAGGGAGCAACGTGGGGAGACGTGCCACTGCAGGGAGCAGCGCTTGCTGCTGTAGGAAGGCGAGGCTGTGAAGCCAGGTCGCTGATTGCAGTGCGGGCAGGTACAGCAGAAGGGATGAAAGAGCGGCGAGAGATTGTAGAGGGATGTGATCTGACCGGGAGAGGTGTGAGTTCATGGCCCAGAAGAGGCGAGGGCCCAGGGGCAGCAGGGGCCAGCTCACATTGCTATATGTATGCGCACTATGTCCGAGCAGCAGAGCTGGTGTCCAGTCGTCATGGGTAACCCTTGCCACTGGACCAAGACCTGGCTCTCTCAAGCCAGTGTGGTGGCTGGTGCGCAACCGCCACCCTACGTCAAATTAATCCACTCACAGGCATCTTCCACCCTCCAAGATACAGAGCCCAAGTTTCCACAGGATCAAAAACGGGCGCCCGTTTTTCGCGCCTAAAACGGTGCAAGAAAAAAAACGCGCTATTCTCGAGCGCTTTGCAGCTCCTTGTCTGTTTGGCGCGGCGCCCAGGGGGGGGCGGAGCCTACACTCGCGCCGATTTTGTTCGTGGGAGTGGGCGGTACTATGTAAATTAGTTTTTTTCCTGCCGGCAACGCTGCGCATGCGCGTTGGAGCGTTCGCGCATTCTCAGTGTGAAAATACATTGGCACTCGGCCATTTTTGTAGTTCTTTGTAGCTGTTTAATTTTTGAACATTTTTACATAAAATCACATTGCCATCAGCACACCAGCACTGAGGCTACCCTTCTCACTGTCTCCTTCCCCTCCTTCCCCTCCGCGGCAACAAACCGCTTTCTCCTCCCCGCCCCCCCCCCCTCTCAGCGGCACGAACGGCTTTCTCCCCCCACCCTCCCGCTCAGCGGCAATGAACGGCTGCATAATTCTCCCTTGCTGAAGCACTTTCACACAGGTAGGAAGAAGGTTTATTTAATATTTTCTTTGCTTATAAATGTTTATTCAGGTTGGATTTATTTGTATAATATTTGTAGAAGTATTAATAAGGATTTATTGTAGAATTTAATGAGTTCCCTTCCCCCCTTCCCCCCCCACCTCGTTCTGGACGCCTAATTTGTAACCTGCGCCTGATTTTTTAATGTGTAGAACAGTTTTTTTTCAGTTCTACAAAAATCTTCACTTGCTCCATTCTACTTTAGTTTGGAGTCCGTTTTCACTGTGGAAACTTTCAAATCAGGCGTCAGTGGCCGGGCACGCCCCCTTTTGAACAAAGAATTCTGTTCCAAAGTAGAACTGTTCTACCTGACTAGAACTGCAGAAACAAATGTGGAGAATTGCGATTTCGAAGATAGTCCGTTCACCACCAGTTGCTCCTGAAAATCAGGCGCAAATCATGTGGAAACTTGGGACAATATTTCGGGATCTGGAATATTAGGTCCTTCATTGAAACACCTGGGAACTCATCGCTTTTTGGCCTGGAAGCAAGTCATCCTCGCTTTGAGGTACTACCTATGATAATGATAATTCATGAGAAACTCCAGGGAATGCAGGGAGTGAACTTGTGATTGATCGCTCTGTGATGAACTGCAGAGGACTTTTCCGATGACCAATTACTATCTCCAGCAGTCAGAAGCTAACGTATTTTTAACTTCAAAAAACCCGCCAAGAAATAGCGGATTATGCAAATAAATTCACGATTAGTCAAAGATTTCACAACGCATTTTAATTCCTTTTGTCTTATTCCATAGTTCTTTTGCAAGTTCCTGGTTGTTACAATCTGGATTAAATTCGGGTACTATTTCAAACTATCTGTAATGGGCGGGAATCAATCCCCACTGATTATGTAAAGGGACACGTTCCAGCTCAATCTTTTGGCCTGGAAGCAATTCATCCCCGCTTTGAGGTACTACCTATGATGATTATAATTCATGAGAAACTCCAGGGAATGCAGGGAGTGAACTTGTCATTGATCGCTCTGTGGTGAACTGCAGAGGACTTTTCCGATGACCAATTACTATCTCCAACAGTCAGAAGCTAACGTATTTTTAAGTTCAATAAAATCGCCAAGAAATAGCGGATTATGGTAATACATTCACGATTAGTTAAATTCAGGTACTATTTCAAAGTATCTGTAATGGGCGGGAATCAATCCCCACTGATTCTGAAAAGGACACTTTCCAGCTCAATCTTTGTAAAAGTGAGCTTTCATAGATTATCGATCGATCCTCCGCAAAGGCAGGATTGAGACCAGAATTGGGAGTCCTTCTGTGAAAAGTGAAGAGGTACAGAGCGTTCACACTGTCCCCATTCTGGTCTCTGAAAGAACTCCCATTCTGGGTTGTTATTCTGCGGGGAATGTCGGGTTAATAAAATGTTTGACCCCTGACTAGAATTCTTTTTTTAATTAAAAAGGACACGAGAGAGAACGGTGTAGCTAAAGTCTTGAGTCTCACCCCTAAAACAAGCTCTAAATTAATCTGCTGGCGGTGTAAATGTACGGGTCTGAGAGCAAAGGGAAAGCGCGACCAGGGACCGTGTTGGTAGTTTGGTGGGAAATTCAACAGCGACGCTAAGGTCGATACGAACAGTGAAGCTGTTTTTCTGAGAATTCAAAACGAAATCTACAGCTGGAACTTCAAAAGTTGTCAAACAGACATGCTCGGGAAATAATTACATTAAATCGATTTTAAAGGTTTGTGCAGCATTTTCAGAGAGGTTGTGCGTGGCTCTTAAGAGCCATTGTGTTTGGATTTGATCTCTCAGGACTGTGTGCAGTTTTACTTGGACCTGGTGTACTTGGTCACTGCCTTTGTCCCTTCCGACACGTGCTTGGTCAGCTCCCCGGGCAGCAGCAGGCACACGGCGGTCTGGATCTCCCGGGAGCTGATGGTGTGGTGCTTGTTGTAATGAGCCAGGCGGGAAGCCTCACCCGCAGTGTGCTCGAAAATATCGGTCACAACAGAGTTCATGATGCCCATGGCCTTGGAGGAGATGCTGGTGTCGGGGTGAACCTGCTTCATCACTTTGTAGATGTAGATGGAGTAACTCTCCTTCCTCGACTGTCTGCGCTTCTTGTCGCCCTTCGTCGGTGTTTTCTTGATTACTTTCCTGGTGCCTTTCTTGGCGGTGACTGTTTACTTTTCGTTTGCGATCGTGTCGTTCAGTCAGGCGCAGATATGAGGAAACTCTGCTGCAAGCACGCATTATATGGGCAGCCCCACACAGTCCGCCCACAGCGGGATGAGGGATGGGTTAAGGCAATGATTGTGATTGATTCAGTGGACGCCTTGCCAATATCCATAGTTCTGTGTCGTTGTCTTTGCTCTGCCTATGCCTCTGATTCTGTCTCCTCCCAGCCTCTCTCACACTCTGCCTTTCTCAATCAGGTCCGGGCTGGCTTCATAAATACATCAGGACAATGAGTGTTAATCATTCAGTTTATGTTCCTGTGAATAATCGTCATGTCTGGCCATGGTAAAGGAGGCAAAGGACTGGGGAAAGGCGGAGCCAAGCGGCACCGTAAAGTGCTCCGTGATAACATCCAGTTCATCACCAAACCCGCCATCCGCCGCCTGACTTGCCGTGGCGGTGTCAAACGGATCTCGGGCCTGATCTACGAGCAGACACGCGGGGTGCTAAAGGTTTTCCAGGAGAATGTGATAAGGGACGTGCTCACCTACACCGAGCACGTCAAGCGCAAGCCGGTCACTGCCATGGATGTGATGTACGCTCTGCAACGGCAGGGCAGCACTTTCTATGGATTCGGCGGCTGAACATCTCGACCCTTTCCCCCGGACACAACACGGAGAGCCACCCACCGCCTCACATGCGAGCAGTGACCTGGGGAATGGGAGCGGGGATATATTGGGGTGGGGAATAGGTTCCGAATTCTTAGTATTATGGGGTAACAAGTGACTCTTTGGCCCAGACCCTATATTCTCTCCTCCCAGTGAAATGTTCTTTTAATCTCCCTGTGTGTCCATGCACTCAGAGTTCTGTTTCCAATTAACTTTTATATATCAGACAGATTGTGTGATGGGGAATCGGAGCTTTCCACAGCAGGATAGGTTCAACCGAGCTGCTGTGACAAGCGGCCAAACTGTGATATTACTTTTTTCTGAAGTTTGGTTCTTGCACAGATACTGTCGACCATGAGGGAATTCTCGGGTTTAAGAAAAGACGTTGACTGGACTGTAATGACCGCAATTCTAATTGCCGGAATCCGGTGAGGCTTCTTCGGATTGGTCGCTTGCTTCGATTCATAGAAACATAGAGACATAGAAAATAGGTACAGGAGTAGGCCATTCGGTACTTCGAGTCTGCACCACCATTCAATAAGTTCATGGCTGATCATTCCATCAGTACCCCTTTCCTGCGTTCTCTCTATACTCCTTGATCCCTTTAGCCGTAAGGACCATATCCAACTCCATCTTGAATATATCCAATGAACTGGCATAAATACATCTCTGTGGTAGGGAATTCCACAGGTTAACAACTCTCTGGGTGAAGAAGTTTCTCCTCATCTCTGTCCTAAATTGCCTACCACTTATCCTAAAACTGTGTCCTCTCGTTCTGGACTTCCCGTACATCGGGAACATTCTTCCCGCATCTAACCTGTCCAGTCCCGTCAAAATCGTATATGTTTCAACGAGATCCCCTCTCATCCTTCTAAACTCCAGTGGTTAAAGGCCCAGTTGATCCAGTCTCTCCTCACATGTCAGTTCCGCCATCCCGGGAATCATTGTGGTGAATCTTCGCTGCACTTCCTCAATAGCACAAACGTCCTTCCTCAGATCAGGAGACCAAAACTGAACACAATATTCCAGGTGAGACCTCACCAAGGCCCTGTACAACTGCAGTAAGACCTCCCTGCTCCTATACTAAAATCCCCTAGCTATGACGGCCAACATGCCATTTGACTTTTTCACCGCCAGATGTACCTGCATGCCAAATTTCAATGACTGACGAACTATGACACCCAGATCCCGTTGCACCTCCCATTTTCATAATCTGCCAGCATTCAGGTAATATTCTGCCTTCGTGTTTTTTCACCACAGTGAATAACCTCACATTTATCCAGGGTAGGAATAGCCAACACGCCCGGGATTACGAAACAAAAACCCCAATATCTTTCAGCTACAGGACTTTGCGTGTTCCTGACAGCATCTCTCTCACCTTCGATGTGTGAATAGAGCGTCCTGCAAATCTGGTTTCAATTTAAATTTGAATCACTCAGTAAATTTATTTTTTAAAAGTACAGGTAAACCGATTACATCAAGTAATTGGTAAAGGTTTACAGTCAATAAGATGAATAAGTAAAAACATCATGGCCCAATAACCTAGCTCTATATTCACAGGAGAAAGTCTGTTATCTAAATCCTGGAATGTCAGTTGGTGAGATGAGAGACTGAATCTCTTTCCACACTCAGCTGGTAAACGGCCTCTCCCTGATTTGTTTGCACCCAACGCACATCAGCATCCATTCCCATTGTCCCCTCATTTACAGTGTTGAGTCAGCTGAGCACACGAGTCTCACAGGCTAGACGATTGGTTGGAGGTGCATCCATACACACAACATGTGTCTTGTTTCTACCCGCTGTGATTGGTGTTTTTCCAAAGGCTGATGATAAGGTGATGCCGATGAATCCGGCGAATCTCTCACATCCTGACGTGATGTTTTGTCTCAGTTTCTCAGCTGCAGATCCTCCCCTTCTAATAAACCGCAAAGGGAGCTTACAAAAGTTGTTACTTTAAAGTACGTTCGACATTTCCACTGTGGTAGGCATCAGAGTCAGATCAAATCCTGCCCTCAAATGACATCCACACACCTCCCAGTTGAGGTCTTTTCCCAGTTGAGGTCATTGCTTCGGTATCAAGAGCAGGGCCCCTGCCTAATTTTTGCTCATATATAGTCCAATGGAACTGAGGACCATTATAACCCTTGAACTACTGCCTTGGCTGAGATCAACTAACAGCCCCGATCAAGGATCGAACATGGGAACTTCTCAGTCAGTATTGCAGTGTTCAAAAAATTTTGGGGGGAGGGTCATGTTGGGGGAGGGTTAGAAACACATTTTACTCCAGCTTTAAACAAAACCATCATCACACTGCAGAATTGTCAAGTCTTTCCAAATTCGTCAAACGGATCATCAAAAAGAGTGAGACATTTTCGAAAGGCGCAAATGACTGGAATAGACAGCTTTACAATCACTGCACAGTACAGAAGGGAGCGACTGTCAATGGGAGCTTGGTTCGTGAAGTCCTCCGACACTCCGAGATAAACTGGACTGTTCCTTTAAGTATAAATAGGCAGAGAAAAGGGAGTCCCTGTCACTTTAAATATCAGCCCCATTCCCCCAGGCAATGTGAGGAGGAACAGCGCGCGGTCTCTTTATATCCTCACACAGCAAGCACCGCCGGATGGGCTCTCACAGGGTCCTAAAATCCAAAGAAAACGTATCGCTTCAAGTTAACCACAACAACTGAAAAGTGCACACACAAAGTATTTGCTATATATATGTGTGTGTGTGTGTAAACAAAACACATCGTTTCTAATGTTTGCTAGTGTCTTCCACAGAGATAAGCTGTTATCTTCGCTAGTTATTTTCTAGCATTTTATTTCCTTATTATTTACAATGTAATTGCAGAGTGTTTAATTCCTTTACCATTAATTGATGACCTGTGTGCTCTTGTTTAGAAAGTGATGTCACACTGACCATTCCGTTACCAAGATGTGTCCGCAGTATTCAGTGGGAAAGGAGCTTAAATGTCACCGAGGATAATGAGCAGCCACCCACCAGTCTCTGCACTTTATTGCCCAGTGATCACCTCACCATCATACAGAAGCTCCTAGATTTATCTCCAGTGTGGATGACTTGTGTAAGTGATGTTAAAAATTAAATTGTAGGTGTAAAAGAGGTGTTGTGTGAGGGGTTTGGGGAGTCGTGGTGATAGGGGAGTTGGGTGAGCAGTTTGGAGAGTAGTGGTAAAAGAGGAGTTGGGGTGAGGGATGTTTAGGGAGTAGGGGTGATAGAGTAGTTGGGGAGGGGGTGTTTGAGAGTAGGGATGTAGAAGGTGTATGAGTGATTGGGATATACTGCCCATTACTTGCCTCTGTTGTACTGTGATGGAGTTTATCTTTCCTTTAAAATGTCTAGCATGGTGTGTTTCACTGAAGTTAGACGTGGGACTGCAGTTCCTTGCAGATATTGAACTGTTTCTGGTGAATTAATGTGGGTAGTGTTAATTGGGAATAGATTTGAGTGGGATCATTCTGCACTGAATGAGATGCTGGGATGCAGGTTTACCCTCAGTCCTAGTGACGAGATGCTGTTGACACCAAATCCAGGGACCACATACACTGTGACTCCAAATCCAGTCACCGCATACACTGTGACTCCAAATCCAGGGACCACATACATTGTGACTCCAAATCCAGGGACTATACACAATGTGACTCCAAAGCAAGGAACTACATGCTTTGTGACTCCAAATCCAGGGATGACTTACACTGATGCATCAAATCCAGGGACTTCTTACACTGAGGGACCAGTTACAATGAGACATCAAATCCAGGATGAATTCCATCGTGACACCAAATTGAGGGATTACTAAAACCGTGACAACAAATCCAGGGACCAGTAGCACTGAGACATCAAATCCAGTGAGCACTTACACTGAGACTACGACATTACATAGGATATACGGCACAGAAATGGACCATTCGCACTAACCAGTCCATGCCGGTGTTTATGCTCTGCTCGGGAATTAGAGAGCATCAGTATGGGGTGTGGCAATGCCGGTGAAACCAGCTCTAGTGAGGGTTAAAGGTGGGTAATGAATGAAGATATGGTGGTGGAATCAGATGGTGACCAGTGGGGCCTGGTGACAGTTTTTTAGAAGCCCTTTTCAGGCAGATGGATGATTAGATGTAACCAGAAAAACAACGATATCCATCTGTTCTTGTCCAAAATCCCCAAATCTAATGTCACTAATTTATTTTTCTGTGAGAAATTTCGAGATGTGAAAGAACAGAGGAAATGAGGCTTGCACAGGAAAAGAAGATTCCTTGAGTGAACACATTGTGAGGCTGTTTTGTGACTCGTCTGTGTGAGGTTAAAGACATGAAATGGAAAAGGGCACGTCCAGTGACACTTATATTGCCAAAAGTGCTTTCTAAGATAATCACTATATCCTAAGCCGAATATCCTACTGACTATCCCAATCACTAATCCCAATCCTAAAAAATAACCATATACCACACCCACTAACCGCTAAACCTATATCTAAACCCATTCCCTAACCAAGGCTAAGAACATAAGAAATAGTTACAGAAGTAGGCCATCTGGCCCCTTGAGCCCACTCCGCCATTCAATAATATCATGGCTGATATGATGTTAGCCTCAATTCCACTTCCCTGCCCTCTCCCCATAATCCTTAACTCCCCTATCTTTCAAAAATTAGTACATCTGCACCTTAAATATCCCTCATATGCGGTCACTCAAAATGAGATATATTCAATATTCAGCCTCCGTTGCTCTCGGGCGCAGAGAATTTCAAAGATTCACGACACTCTGAGAGAAGACATTCCTCTTCATTTCCGTTTTAAATGGGCGACCTCTTATTCTCAGACTATGCCAACTAGTTCTAGATTCTCCCACAAGAGGTAACAAAGGTCACTGGGGAAGCTAAAGAGCTTATAAAGGAAGTATTTAAACAATTATGTTGATGAAAAAATTACTGCAAGGTATGTTAGTAACAAGTAATTATATTCAACTAACCCACCAAAATTAGCAAAGAAAATTACAAAGATCAGAACATTTCAAAGTTAATCACATGCAGTATGTGTGGAGATCTATTAACTGCATCCAACAATCGTTAAACAATACAGAAAATAACAGATTTCCAGTCTTAAGCTTTTTGTTCTTTCAAGGGCCAGTTGAAAGGAACGTCAAATGAGTGTAAAGTGAGACACGCCGATTCAGTCCATGACACCCACAAGCCGTATGCTCAAACGAAACAAGCTTGGGATTTGATGTGGCAAAAGATGAACTGCGTGAGAAGCGAAATAATCCAGAGTAAGAAAAGGCGCAAAACAGAAGGGAAGGGAAGATTAATTAGTCTCTTATTATGGACAAATCAGATATTGGACACTCGGTGTTTGAAACAAGCTGATTTATACAATATTTATACAGAACACTAATCTCCAGCTCAGGTATAGGGTTACTGAGAGCAGCAGTTTTGGTGCCAGAATGAACATGGTTCAGTGCCAAATGGGAGCCCAGTAAATCCTGCTCCAGTCACTAAAGTGGCCTGTCATAATTACCCAGCACTCCCCGCAACAGGGAATGTGCCGGACTCAGACGACAGGCGCCCAGTGCGCAGGCTGTGTGTGGAGCATGCGCCGTGCGTGTAATGGCGGAGTGGGTATCGTGAGCGTGTGCTCCGTAAAAGTGACAATTTTCAGCGGGGCGGAGGGCAGTAATGGACCAGCGGGTAGCTGCGGAGGTGTCATAAGCAAGTGGTGCCTGCCGGAAGCCCGCAATAATAACCGGAATATCGGAGACTGCAAACCCGTGGCTTTCCCCCGGTTACAGGCCCAGTGTAATGGCGGCCAGCTTTGTACAGGAAGGCAAGTTCAGTACTCCGCCTTCTTCATTGAGTGAGCAGCGAAGCGCATGCGCGGCCATCTTGGTAAAGTAACAACTTAGTTATTTCATTCTCGCATTTCTCACCATCTCTCCCACAGGCGCTGCTCAGTGCTCAGCTCACAGTTTGTGTCCTAGACAATTGAAAGAGGAAAATCCCAGAGCTGTTCACTCCCAGTGTGAGAATCCCCATATGCAGTCAAAGGGGTGGAATCCCCATCAACAATCCCAGGGTTATTATCTCATAACAACATCATAACATCACAAAAATAGGAGCAGGAGTGTGTCAGTTGGCCCTTGGATCCTGCTCTGCCATTCAATAAGATCATGGCTGATCTGATCATCGACTGAGCTCCACTTCTCTGCCCGCTCCCCATAACCCTTTATTCTCTTATCGCTGAAAAATCTGTCTACTTCTGCCTGAAATGTTTTCAATGACCCAGCCTCCACAGCTCTCCGGGGCAGAGAATTCCATGAAATGAGCAACCCCTTATTCTGAGACTATGCTCCCTAGTTTCAGTTTCCAATATGAGTGGCAATATCCTCTCTGCATTCAACTTTTCAAGCTGCCTCTTGATCTCACATGTTTCAATAAAATCACCTCTCATTCTTCTAAATTCCTATGTGTGTCGGCCCAACCTTCTCAACTTATCCTCATAAGACAACCCCCTCATCTTCGGAATCAACCTCTGAACAGCCTCCAATGCAAGTATATCCTTCCTTAAATGCAGAGACAAAAACTGCATGCAGTATTCCAGGTGTGGTCTCACCAATAGCCTGTACAGTTGCAGCAGGACTTCTCTGCTTTTATACTCTATTCCCCTTGCAATAAAGGCCAGCATTCCATTTGCCTTCCTGATTACTTTATGTACCGGCATACTAACTTTTTGTGTTTTATGCACAAACACACACAGATCTCTCTTTCCTGTAGCAGTTTATAATTTTTCTCCATTAAAATTATAATTTGTTTTTCTATTATTTCTGCCAAAGCGGATAACCTCAATACTACATCTGACAAATTTTTGTCCACTCATTTAGCCTGTCTATTGCAGATTTTTTTGTGTCCTCTTCAAATTTGCTTTCCTACCCATCTTTCTATCATTAGCAAACTTGGCTACATTAAACTTGATCCTTTCATCCAAGTCATTAATATAGATTGTAAATAGTTGAGGCTGATTCCTGCGGCACACCACTAGTCACTGTTTGACAACCGGAAAATGACTCATTTATCCCAACTTTCAGTCTTCTGTTAGTAAGCCCACCCTCTATCCGAACTAATATGTTACCCCAACCCCGTGAAGTCTTTTCTTGTGTAGTAGCCTTTTATATGGCACCTTATCGAAAGCCTTCTGGAAATCCAAACACACCACCTCCACTGGTTCCCCCTTATCCACCCTGCGCATTACATCCTCAAAGAACTCCAGCAAATTTGTCAAATGTGATTTCCCTTTCATAAAGCCATGCTGACTCTGCTTGATTAAATCTGGCTTTGCTAAATGTCCCGCGACTGCTTCTTTAATATTGGACGCCAACATTTTCCCAATGACAGATGTTAGGCTAACTGGTCTATAGTTTCCTGCTTTTTGTCTGCCTCCTTTTTTAAATAGAGGCGTTACATTTGTGGTTTTCCAATCTGCTGGGACCCAGAACCCATTGATTTTGGTAGATTACAACCAAAGCATCCTCTATCTCTACAGCTACTTCTCTTAAAACCCTCAGGTCCAGGGGACTTGCCTGCCTTTAGTCCCATTATTTTACATCATTCCACACATCATTTAACAAATCATTCCACACATCATTCCACAGCTCATTCCACACATCATTCCACACATCATTCCAAACATCATTCCACACGTCATTCTACACATCATTCCAAACATCATTCCACACGTCATTCCACACATCATTCCACAACTCATTCCACCTGTCATTCCACACATCATTCCACACATCATTCCAAACATCATTCCACACATCATTCCAATCCTCATTCCACACATTATTCCACACATCATTCCACACACCATTCCACACATGATTCCACACATCATTCCACACAGGATTCCACACTACATTCCACACATCATTCCACACATCATTCCACGAATCATTTCACACATCATTTCAAACAACATTCCACACATCATTCCACACACCATTCCACACACCATTCCACACCTCATTCTAAACAACATTCCACACATCATTCCACACATCATTCCACTCATCATTCCACACATCATTCCACAATTCATTCCACACATCATTCCACACATCATTCCACATATCATTCCAAACCCAAATCCTCACATCATTCCACACATCATTCCACACATCATTCCACACATCATTCCACATATCATTTCACACATCATATCACACATCATTCCACACATCATTCCACACCTCATTCCACAAATCATTCCACACATCATTCCACACCTCATTTTAAACATCATTCCAAACATTTTTCCACAATTGATTCCAGACACGATTTCACACATCATTCTACGAATCATTCCACACATCATTCTACACATCATTCCACACAACATTCCACACATCATTCCACACATCATTCTACACATCATTCCACACATCATTCCACACACCATTCCACATATCATTCCACACATCATTCCACACCTCATTCCACACACCAGTCCACACATCATTCAACACATCATTCCACACATCATTCCAGACATCATTCCACACATCATTCCATACATCATTCCACTCATTATTCCACACCGCATTCCACACCTCATTCCACACATCATTCAACACCACATTCCACAAATCATTTCCACATCATTCCACACCTCATTTATACATCATTCCACGCACCATTCCACAATTCATTCCACGCAACATTATAAGCATCATTCCACACATCATTCCGCACATCATAACACATCTTTCCATACATCATTCCACACATCATTCCAGACATCATTCCACACATCATTCTACGCATCATTCCATACATCATTCCACACATCATTCCACACATCATTCCACTCATCATTCCACCCATCATTCCACACATCATTCCACACCACATTCCATACATCATTCCAAACCTCATTCCACACATAATTCCACACATCATTCCACACATCATTCCACACATCATTCCAGATATCATACCACAGAACATCATTCCACTCATTATTCCACACCTCATTCCAAACATCATTCCACACATCATTCCACACATCATTCCACACATCATTCCACAAGTCATTCCATACATCATTCCACACATCATTCCACAAATCATTCCACACATCATTCCACACATCATTCCACACATCATTCCTCACCTCATTCCAGACATCATTCCACACATCATTCTACGCATCATTCCATACATCATTCCACACATCATTCCACACATCATTCCACACATCATTCCACCCTTCATTCCACACATCATTCCACACCACATTCCACACATCATTCCAAACGTCATTCCACACATAATTCCACACATCATTCCACACATCATTCCACACATCATTCCAGATATCATATCACAGAACATCATTCCACTCATTATTCCACACCTCATTCCAAACATCATTCCACACATAATTCCACACATCATTCCACACATCATTCCACAAGTCATTCCATACATCATTCCACACATCATTCCACACATCATTCCACACATCATTCCACACATCATTCCTCACCTCATTCCACAGCTCATTCCACACATCATTTCAATCCTCATTCCACACATTATTACACACATCATTCCACACACCATTCCACACATGATTCCACACCTCATTCCACACATCATTCCACACATGATACCACACCACATTCCACACATCATTCCACACATCATTCCATGAATCATTCGACACATCATTTCAAACATCATTCCACACATCATTCCACACACCATTCCACACACCATTCCACACCTCATTCTAAACATTATTCCACACATCATTACACACATCATTCCACTCATCATTCCACATATGATTGCACAATTCATTCCACGCAAGATTCCACACATCATTCCACATATCATTAAACTCCCAAATCCTCACATCATTCCACACATCTTTCCACACATCATTCCACACATCATTCCACATATCATTTCACACATCATATCACACATCAATCCACACATCATTCCACACCTCATTCCACAAATCATTCCACACATCATTCCACACCTCATTTTAAACATCATTCCAAACATCATTCCACAATTCATTCCAGACATGATTTCACGCATCATTCTACGAATCATTCCACACATCATTCTACACATCATTCAACACATCATTCCACACATCATTCCACACATCATTCTACACATCATTCCACACATTATTCCACACACCATTCCAAACATCATTCCACCCATCATTCCACACCTCATTCCACACACCAATCCACACATCATTCAACACATCATTCCACACATCATTCCAGACATCATTCCGCACATCATTCCATACATCATTCCACTCATTATTCCACATCGCATTCCACACCTCATTCCACACATCATTCAACACCACATTCCACAAATCATTTCCACATCATTCCACACCTCATTTTAAACATCATTCCACGCATCATTCCACAATTCATTCCACACATCATTCCACGCATCATTCAAACATCATTCCACACATCATTCCACACATCATACCACACATCTTTCCATACATCATTCCACACATCATTCCAGACATTATTCCACACATCATTCTACGCACCATTCCACACATCATTCCACACATCATTCCACACATCATTCTACTCATCATTCCACTCATCATTCCACCCATCATTCCAAACATCATTCCAAACGACATTCCACACATCATTCCAAACCTCATTCTACACATAATTCCACACATCATTCCACACATCATTCCACACATCATTCCAGATATCATACCACAGAACATCATTCCACTCATTATTCCACACCTCATCCCACACATCTTTCCATACATCATTCCACACATCATTCCAGACATCATTCCACACGTCATTCTACGCACCATTCCACACATCATTCCACACATCATTCCAGACATCATTCTATTCATCATTCCACTCATCATTCCACCCATCATTCCACACATCATTCCACACGTCATTCCATACATCATTCCACACATCATTCCACACATCATTTCACCCATCATTCCTCACCTCATTCCACATCTCATTCCACACCTCATTCCACACATGATTCCACACCTCATTCCACACATCATACCACACATCATTCCAAACATCATTCCACACCACGTTCCACACGTCATTTCACACATCATTTCGCATATTATTCCACATAGCATTCCACACATCATTACACACGTCATTCCACAAATCATTCCACACATCATTCCACACCTCATTTTAAACATCATTCCACACATCATTCCACCCATCATTCCACACATCATTCCACAATTCATTCCACACATCATTCCACACATCATTCCACACATCATTAGACACATCATTCCACACATCATTCCACATATCATTCCACACCTCTATATACACACATCATTCCACACATCATTCCAAATATCATTCCACACATCATACCACACATCATTCCACACATCATTCCACACTTCATTCCACAAATCATTCCACACATCATTCCACACCTCATTTTAAACATCATTCCAAACATCATTCCACAATTCATTCCAGACATGATTTGATGCATCATTCTACGAATCATTCCACACATCATTCCACACATCATTTCACACCTAATTCCACACATCATTCCACAAATCATTCTACACATCATTCCACACCTCATTCTAAACATCACTCCGCACATCATTTCACACATCATTACACTCAACATTCCACAAATCATTCCACATTTCATTCCACACTCCATTCCACGCATCATTCCACACATCATTCCACACATCATTCCACACATCATTCCACTCATCATTCCAAACCACATTCCGAACATAATTCCACACATCATTCCACACATCATTCCACACATCATTTCACACATCATTCCACACCTCATTTCACACATCATTACAGTCATTATTCCACATCTCATGCCTAACATCATTCCACACATCATTCCACACATCATTCCACACATCATTCCAAACATCATTCCATACGTCATTCCACACATCATTCAACAACTCATTCCACAATTCATTCCACCTGTCATTCCACACAACATTCCACACATCATTCCAAACATCATTCCACACATCATTCCACACACCATTCCACACATGATTCCAGACCTCATTCCACACATCATTCCACACATGATTCCACACCTCATTCCACACATGATTCCACACCTCATTCCACACATCATTCCACACATGATTCCACAACTTATTCCACACATCATTCCACACATCATTCCACGAATCATTCAACACATCATTTCAAACATCATTCCACACAACATTCCACACACCATTCCACACATCATTCCACACCTCATTCTAAACATAATTCCACACATCATTCCACACATCATTCCACTCATCATTCCACACATCATTCCACACATCATTCCACATATCATTCCACACCCCAATCCTCACATCATTCCACACATCATTCCAAACATCATTCCACACATCATTCCACACCTCATTCCACAAATCATTCCACACATCATTCCACATCTCATTTTAAACATCATTCCAAACATCATTCCACAATTCATTCCAGACATGATTTCACGCATCATTCTACGAATCATTCCACACATCATTCTACATATCATTCCACACATCATTCCACACATCATTCCACACATCATTCTACACATCATTCCACACATCATTCCACACACCATTCCACACCTCATTCCACACATCATTCCACACCTCAATCCACACACCAGTCCCCACATCATTCCACACCTCATTTTAAACTTCATTCCATGCACCATTCCACAATTCATTCCACACATCATTCCACGCATCATTCTAAGCATCATTCCACACATCATTCGCCACATCATACCACACATCTTTCCATACATCATTCCACACATCATTCCAGACATCATTCCACACATCATTCTACGCATCATTCTACACATCATTCCACACATCATTCCACACATCATTCTACTCATCATTCCACACATCATTCCACACATCATTACAAACCTCATTCCACAAATCATTCCAGACTTCATTCCACACAATATTCTAAACATCATTCCACACATCATTGCACACATCATTCCACTCATCATTCCACACATGATTCCAGAATTTATTTTGCACATCATTCCAAGCATCATTGCACGCATCATTCCACATATCATTCAAAACATCATTCCAAATCTCATTCCACAACTCATTCCACCCGTCATTCCAAACATCATTCCACACATCATTCCACACACCATTCCACACATGATTCCACACCTCATTCCACACATCATTCCACACATGATTCCACACCTCATTCCACACATGATTCCACACCTCATTCCACACATCATTCCACACATGATTCCACACCTCATTCCACACATCATTCCACACATCATTCCACGAATCATTCCACACATCATTCCACACATCATTCCAGATATCATTCCACTCCCCAATCCTCACATCATTCCACACATCATTCTAAACATCATTCCACACATCATTCCACACATCATTCCACTCATCATTCCACACATCATTCCACACATCATTCCACACATCATTCCACACATCATTCCACACATCATTCCACATATCATTTCACACATCATATCACACATCATTCCACACATCATTCCACACGTCATTCCACAAATCATTCCACACATCATTCCACATCTCAATTTAAACATCATTCCAAACATCATTCCACAATTCATTCCAGACATGATTTCACGCATCATTCTACGAATCATTCCACACATCATTCTACATATCATTCCACACATCATTCCACACATCATTCCACACATCATTCTACACATCATTCCACACATCATTCCACACACCATTCCACACATCATTCCACACTTCATTCCACACCTCATTCCACACACCAGTCCACACATCATTCAACACATCATTCCACACATCATTCCAGACATCATTCCACACATCATTCCATACATCATTCCAAACATTATTCCACACCGCATTCCACACCTCATTCCAAACATCATTCAACACCACATTCCACAAATCATTTCCACATCATTCCACACCTCATTTTAAACTTCATTCCATGCACCATTCCACAATTCATTCCACACATCATTCCACGCATCATTCTAAGCATCATTCCACACATCATTCGACACATCATACCACACATTTTTCCATACATCATTCCACACGTCTTTCCAAACCTCATTCCACACATCATTCCAGATATCATACCACAGAACATCATTCCACTCATTATTCCACACCTCATTCCAAACATCATTCCACACATCATTCCACAACTCATTCCACACATCATTCCACAACTCATTCCATACATCATTCCAAACATCATTCCACACGTCATTCCACACATCATTGCAAAAATCATTCCACACATCATTCTACAACTCATTCCACCTGTCATTCGACACATTCCACACATCATTCTAAACGTCATTCCACACATCATTCCAATCCTCATTCCACACATTATTCCACACATCATTCCACACCTCATTCTACACATCATTCCACACACCATTCTACACACCATTCCACACATAATTCCACACCTCATTCCACACATCATTCCACACATGATTCCACACCCTCATTCCACACATCATTCCACACATCATTTCACACCTCATTCCACACATCATTTCACACACCATTCCACATATTATTCCACACATCATTCCACACATCACTCCAAACCTCATTCCACAAATCATTCCAGACTTCATTCCACACAATATTCTAAACATCATTCCACACATCATTCCACACATCATTCCACTCATCATTCCACACATGTTTCCACAATTTATTTTGCACATCATTCCAAGCATTATTCCACGCATCAGTCCACATATCATTCAACACATCATTCCAAACCGCATTCCACAACTCATTCCACCCGTCATTCCAAACATCATTCCACACATCATTCCAAATCTCATTCCGCACATCATTCCAATCCTCATTCCAAACATGATTCCACAACTCATTCCACACATCATTCCACACATCATTCCACATATTATTCCGCACATCATTCCACACATCATTCCACACATCATTCCACACATCATTCCAGACATCATTCCACACCTCATTCTAAATTTCATTCCGCACATCATTCCACACATCATTACACTCAACATTCCACACATCATTCCACAATTCATTCCACACTCCATTCCACGCATCATTCCACACATCATTCCATGCAACATTCCACATATCTTTAAGCACTTAATTCCACACATCATTACACTCAACATTCCACACATCATTCCACAATTGATTCCACACTCCATTCCGCACATCATTCCACACATCATTCCACACAACATTCCATACAACATTCCATACCTCATTCCACAAATCATTCCACACATCATTCAACATATAATTACAAACCTCATTCCACACATCCTTCCACACATCATTCCACACATCTTCCACACCTCATTCCACAAATCATACCAAACATCATTCCACACCTCATTCTAAACATCATTCCACACATCATTCCACACATCATTCCTCTTATCATTCCACACAGCATTCCACAATTCATTCCACACATCAATCTACACATCATTCAACGCATCATTCCACGCATCATTCCACACATAATTTCACACATCATTCCACACATCATTCTACACATCATTACACACTTGATTCCCCACCTCATTGCTCACATCATTGCACAACTCATTCCACACATCATTCCACCACATCATTCCACACATCATTCCACACATCATTCCACACATCATTCCACACATCATTCCACCACATCATTCCACACAACATTCCACACATCATTCCACACATCATTCCACACATCATTCCACACATCATTCCACACATCATTCCAAACCTCATTCCACACTTCATTCCACACATCATTCCACATATCATTCCACACATCATTCCACATATCATTCCACACCCCAATCCTCACATCATTCCACACATCATTCCACACATCATTCCACACATCATTCCACATATCATTTCACACATCATATCAAACACCATTCCACACATGATTCCACACATCATTCCACTCCTCATTCCTCATATGATTCCACACCTCATTCCACACATGATTCCAAAACCTCATTCCACACATCATTCCACACATGATTCCACACCTCATTCCACATATCATTCCACACATCATTCCACGAATCATTCCACACATCATATCAAACATCATTCCACACATCATTCCACACACCATTCCACACATCATTCCACACCTCATTCGAAACATCATTCCACACATCATTCCACACATCATTACACTCAACATTCCACACATTATTCCACAATTCATTCCACACTCCATTCCGCACATCATTCCACACATCATTCCACACAACAATCCACACATCATATCAAACCTCATTCCACAAATCATTCCACACATCATCCCACACATCATTCAACATATAATTACAAACCTCATTCCACACATCCTTCCACAGATCATTCCACACCTCATTCCACAAATCATACCAAACATCATTCCACACCTCATTCTAAACATCATTCCACACATCATTCCACACATCATTCCACTTATCATTCCACACAGCATTCCACAATTCATTCCACACATCAATCTACACACCATTCCACACATCATTCCACACCTCATTCGAAATATCATTCCACACATCATTCCACACATCATTCCACTCATCAATCCACACATCATTCCACACATCATTCCACATATCATTCCACACCCCAATCCTCACATCATTTCACACATCATTCCACACATCATTCCACACATCATTCCACATATCATTTCACACATCATATCACACATCATTCCACACATCATTCCACACCTCATTACACAAATCATTCCACACATCATTCCACATCTCATTTTAAACATCATTCCAAACACCATTCCACAATTCATTCCAGACATGATTTCACGCATCATTCTACGAATCATTCCACACATCATTCAACATATCATTCCACACATCATTCCACACATCATTCCACACATCATTCTACACGTCATTCCACACATCATTCCACACCTCATTCCACACACCAGTCCACACATCATACAACACATCATTCCACACATCATTTCAGACATCATTCCACACGTCATTCCATACATCATTCCAATCATTATTCCACACCGCATTCCACACCTCATTCCAAACATCATTCAACACCACATTCCACAAATAATTTCCACATCATTCCACACCTCATTTTAAACTTCATTCCATGCACCATTCCACAATTCATTCCACACATCATTCCACGCATCATTCTAAGCATCATTCCACACATCATTCCTCACATCATACCACACATCTTTCCATACATCATTCCACACATCATTTCAGACATCATTCCACACATCATTCTACGCATCATTCTACACATCATTCCACACATCATTCCACACATCATTCTACTCATCATTCCACACATCATTCCACCCATCATACCACACATCATTCCACACCTCATTCCACATCATCATTCCAAACCTCATTCCACACATAATTCCACACATCATTCCACACATCATTCCAGATATCATACCACAGAACATCATTCCACTCATTATTCCACACCTCATTCCAAACATCATTCCACACATCTTTCCACAACTCATTCCACACATCATTCCACAACTCATTCCATACATCATTCCAAACATCATTCCACACGTCATTCCACACATCATTGCAAAAATCATTCCACACATCATTCTACAACTCATTCCACCTGTCATTCGACACATTCCACACATCATTCCAAACGTCATTCCACACATCATACCAATCCTCATTCCACACATTATTCCACACATCATTCCACACCTCATTCTACACATCATTCCACACGCCATTCTACACACCATTCCACACATAATTCCACACCTCATTCCACACATCCTTCCACACATGATTCCACACCTCATTCCACACATCATTCCACACATCATTCCACACCTCATTCCACACATCATTTCACACACCATTCCACATATTATTCCACACATCATTTCACACATCATTCCAAACCTCATTCCACAACTCATTCCACCCGTTATTCCAAACATCATTCCACACATCATTCCAAACCTCATTCCGAACATCATTCCAATCCTCATTCCAAACATCATTTCACACCTCATTCCGCACATCATTCCACACATCATTCCACATATTATTCCGCACATCATTCCACACATCATTCCACACATCATTCCACACATCATTCCACATATCATTCCACACCTCATTCTAAACTTCATTCCGCACATCATTCCACACATCATTACACTCAACATTCCACACATCATTACACAATTCATTCCACACTCCATTCCACGCATCATTCCACACATCATTCCATGCATCATTCCACATATCTTTCCACACATCATTCTACACATCATTACACTCAACATTCCGCACATCATTCCATACCTCATTCCACAAATCATTCCACACATCATCCCACACATCATTCAACATATAATTACAAACCTCATTCCACACATCCTTCCACACATCATTCCACACCTCATTCCACACATCATTCCACACCTCATTCCACAAATCATACCAAAGATCATTCCACACCTCATTCTAAACATCATTCCACACATCATTCCACACATCATTCCACACATCATTCCACACAGCATTCCACAATTCATTCCACACATCAATCTACACATCATTCAACGCATCATTCCACGCATCATTCCACACATCATTTCACACATCATTCCACACATCATTCTACACATCATTCCACACTTGATTCCACACCTCATTCCTCACATCATTGCACAACTCATTCCACACATCATTCCACCACATCATTCCACACATCATTCCACACATCATTCCACACATCATTCCACACATCATTCCACCACATCATTCCACACATCATTCCACACATCATTCCACACATCATTCCACACATCATTCCACACATCATTCCAAACCTCATTCCACACATCATTCCACACATCATTCCACATATCATTCCACACATCATTCCACATATCATTCCACACCCCAATCCTCACATCATTCAACACATCATTCCACACATCATTCCACACATCATTCCACATATCATTTCACAATTCATATCACACACCATTCCACACATGATTCCACACCTCATTCCACACATCATTCCTCACATGATTCCACACCTCATTTCACACATGATTCCACACCTCATTCCACACATCATTCCACACATGATTCCACACCTCATTCCACACATCATTCCACACATCATTCCACGAATCATTCCACACATCATTTCAAACATCATTCCACACATCATTCCACACACCATTCCACACATCATTCCACACCTCATTCGAAACATCATTCCACACATCATTCCACACATGATTCCACTCATCATTCCACACATCATTCCACACATCATTCCACATATCATTCCACACCCCAATCCTCACATCATTCCACACATCATTCCAAACATCATTCCACACCACATTCCACATATCTTTTCACACATCATATTACACATCATTCCACACATCATTCCACACCTCATTCCACAAATCATTCCACACATCATTCCACATCTCATTTTAAGCATCATTCCACACCTCATTCTACACACCATTCTACACACCATTCCACACATGATTCCATACCTCATTCCACACATCATTCAACACATCATTCCACACCTCATTCCACACATCATTCCACACATCATTCCAAACCTCATTCCACAAATCATTCCAGACTTCATTCCACACAATATTCTAAACATGATTCCACACCTCATTCCACACATCATTCCACTCATCATTCCACACATGATTCCACAATTTATTTCGCACATCATTCCAAGCATCATTCCACGCATCATTCCACATATCATTCCAAAACTCATTCCACAACTCATTCCACCCGTCATTCCAAACATCATTCCACACATCATTCCAAACCTCATTCCGCACATCATTCCAATCCTCATTCCAAAACTCATTCCACAACTCATTCCACCCGTCATTCCAAACATCATTCCAAACATCATTCCAAACCTCATTCCGCACATCATTCCAATCCTCATTCCAAACATGATTCCACACCTCATTCCACAAATCATTCCACACATCATCCCACACATCATTCAACATATAATTACAAACCTCATTCCACACATCCTTCCACACATCATTCCACACCTCATTCCACACATCATTCCACACCTCATTCCACAAATCATACCAAAGATCATTTTCACCTCATTCTAAACATCATTGCACACATCATTCCACACATCATTCCACACATCATTCCACACAGCATTCCACAATTCATTCCACACATCAATCTACACATCATTCAACGCATCATTCCACGCATCATTCCACACATCATTTCACACATCATTCCACACATCATTCTACACATCATTCCACACTTGATTCCACACCTCATTCCTCACATCATTGCACAACTCATTCCACACATCATTCCACCACATCATTCCACACATCATTCCACACATCATTCCACACATCATTCCACACATCATTCCACCACATCATTCCACACATCATTCCACACATCATTCCACACATCATTCCACACATCATTCCACACATCATTCCAAACATCATTCCACACATCATTCCACACATCATTCCACATATCATTCCACACATCATTCCACATATCATTCCACACCACAATCCTCACATTATTCAACACATCATTCCACACATCATTCCACACATCATTCCACATATCATTTCACAATTCATATCACACACCATTCCACACATGATTCCACACCTCATTCCACACATCATTTCTCACATGATTCCACACCTCATTTCACACATGATTCCATACCTCATTCCACACATCATTCCACACATGATCCCACACCTCATTCCACACATCATTCCACACATCATTCCACGAATTATTCCACACATCATTTCAAACATCATTCCACACATCATTCCACACACCATTCCACACATAATTCCATACCTCATTCGAAACATCATTCCAACATCATTCCACACATGATTCCACTCATCATTCCACACATCATTCCACACATCATTCCACATATCATTCCACACCCCAATCCTCACATCATTCCACACATCATTCCACACATCATTCCACACCTCATTCCACATATCTTTTCACACATCATATCACACATCATTCCACACATCATTCCACACCTCATTCCACAAATCATTCCACACATCATTCCACATCTCATTTTAAACATCATTCCAAACATCATTCCACAATTCATTCCAGACATGATTTCACGCATTATTCTACGAATCATTCCACACATCATTCTACATATCATTCCACACATCATTCCACACATCATTCCACACATCATTCTACACATCATTCCACACATCATTCCACACACCATTCCACACATCATTCCACACATCATTCCACACCTCATTCTACACACCAGTCCACACATCATTCAACACATCATTCCACACATCATTCCAGACATCATTCCACACATCATTCCATACATCATTCCAATCATTATTCCACACCGCATTCCACACCTCATTCCAAACATCATTCAACACCACATTCCACAAATCATTTCCACATCATTCCACACCTGATTTTAAACTTCATTCCATGCACCATTCCACAATTCATTCCACACATCATTCCACGCATCATTCTAAGCATCATTCCACACATCATTCCTCACATCATACCACACATCTTTCCATACATCATTCCACACATCATTCCAGACATCATTCCACACATCGTTCTACGCATCATTCTACACATCATTCCACACATCATTCCACACATCATTCTACTCATCATTCCACACATCATTCCACCCATCATTCCACACATCATTCCCCACCTCATTCCACACATCATTCCAAACCTCATTCCACACATAATTCCACACATCATTCCACACATCATTCCAGATATCATACCACAGAACATCATTCCATATATTATTCCACACCTCGTTCCAAACATCATTCCACACATCATTCCACAACTCATTCCACACATCATTCCACAACTCATTCCATACATCATTCCAAACATCATTCCACACGTCATTCCACACATCATTGCAAAAATCATTCCACACATCATTCTACAACTCATTCCACCTGTCATTCGACACATTCCACACATCATTCCAAACGTCATTCCACACATCATTCCAATCCTCATTCCACACATTATTCCACACATCATGCCACACCTCATTCTACACATCATTCCACACACCATTCTACACACCATTCCACACATGATTCCATACCTCATTCCACACATCATTCAACACATCATTCCACACCTCATTCCACACATCATTCCACACATCATTCCAAACCTCATTCCACAAATCATTCCAGACTTCATTCCACACAATATTCTAAACATGATTCCACACCTCATTCCACACTTCATTCCACTCATCATTCCACACATGATTCCACAATTTATTTCGCATATCATTCCAAGCATCATTCCACGCATCATTCCACATATCATTCCAAAACTCATTCCACAACTCATTCCACCCGTCATTCCAAACATCATTCCACACATCATTCCAAACCTCATTCCGCACATCATTCCAATCCTCATTCCAAACATGATTCCACACCTCATTCCACACATCATTCCACACATCATTCCACATATTATTCCGCACATCATTCCACACATCATTCCACACATCATTCCACACATCATTCCAGACATCATTCCACACCTCATTCTAAACTTCATTCCGCACATCATTGCACACATCATTACACTCAACATTCCACACATCATTCCACAATTCATTCCAAACTCCATTCCACGCATCATTCCACACATCATTCCATGCATCATCCAAGATATCATTCCACACATCATTCCACACATCATTACACTCAACATTCCACACATCATTCCATACCTCATTCCACAAATCATTCCACACATCATCCCACACATCATTCAACATATAATTACAAACCTCATTCAACACATCATTCCACACCTCATTCCACAAATCATACCAAACATCATTCCACACCTCATTCTAAACATCATTCCGCACATCATTCCACACATCATTCCACTTATCATTCCACACAGCATTCCACAATTCATTCCACACATCAATCTACACATCATTCCACACATCATTCCACACATCATTCTACACATCATTCCACACATGATTCCACTCCTCATTCCTCACATCATTGCACAACTCGTTCCACACATCATTCCACCACATCATTCCACACATCATTCCACACATCATTCCACACATCATTCCACACATCATTCCACCACATCATTCCACACATCATTCCACACATCATTCCACACATCATTCCACACATCATTCCACACATCATTCCAAACCTCATTCCACACATCATTCCACACATCATTCCACACATCATTCCACACATCATCTCAACACATCATTCCACACATCATTCCACACATCATTCCACACATCATTCCACACATCATTCCACACATCATTCCACACATCATTCCACACATCATTCCACACATCATTCCACACATCTTTTCACACATCATTCCACAAATCATTCAACACACCATTCCACAGCTCATTCCACATATCATTCCACACATCATTCCAAACATCATTCCACACATCATTCTACACATCATTCCAAACATCATTCCACACGTCATTCCACACATCATTCCACAACTCATTCCACAACTCATTCCACATGTCATTCCACACATCATATCACACATCATTCCAAACCTCATTCCACACATCATTCCACACATCATTCCTCACATAATTCCACACCTCATTCCACACATGATTCAACAGCTCATTCCACACATCATTCCAAACGTCATTCCACACATCATTCCAATCCTCATTCCACACATTATTCCACACATCATGCCACACCTCATTCTACACATCATTCCACACACCATTCTACACACCATTCCACACATGATTCCATAACTCATTCCACACATCATTCAACACATCATTCCACACCTCATTCCACACATCATTCCACACATCATTCCAAACCTCATTCCACAAATCATTCCAGACTTCATTCCACACAATATTCTAAACATGATTCCACACCTCATTCCACACATCATTCCACTCATCATTCCACACATGATTCCACAATTTATTTCGCATATCATTCCAAGCATCATTCCACGCATCATTCCACATATCATTCCAAAACTCATTCCACAACTCATTCCACCCGTCATTCCAAACATCATTCCACACATCATTCCAAACCTCATTCCACACATCATTCCAATCCTCATTCCAAACATAATTCCACACCTCATTCCACACATCATTCCACACATCATTCCACATATTATTCCGCACATCATTCCACACATCATTCCACACATCATTCCACACATCATTCCAGACATCATTCCACACCTCATTCTAAACTTCATTCCGCACATCATTGCACACATCATTACACTCAACATTCCACACATCATTCCACAATTCATTCCAAACTCCATTCCACGCATCATTCCACACATCATTCCATGCATCATCCAAGATATCATTCCACACATCATTCCACACATCATTACACTCAACATTCCACACATCATTCCATACCTCATTCCACAAATCATTCCACACATCATCCCACACATCATTCAACATATAATTACAAACCTCATTCAACACATCATTCCACACCTCATTCCACAAATCATACCAAACATCATTCCACACCTCATTCTAAACATCATTCCGCACATCATTCCACACATCATTCCACTTATCATTCCACACAGCATTCCACAATTCATTCCACACATCAATCTACACATCATTCCACACATCATTCCACACATCATTCTACACATCATTCCACACATGATTCCACTCCTCATTCCTCACATCATTGCACAACTCATTCCACACATCATTCCACCACATCATTCCACACATCATTCCACACATCATTCCACACATCATTCCACACATCATTCCACATATCATTCCACACCCCAATCCTCACATCATTCAACACATCATTCCACACATCATTCCACACATCATTCCACATATCATTTTAAACATCATTCCAAACATCATTCCACAATTCATTCCAGACATGATTTCATGCATCATTCCACACATCATTCCATACATCATTCTACACATCGTTCCACACATCATTCCACACACCATTTCACACATCATTCCACACATCATTCCACACGTCATTCCACACACCAGTCCGCACATCATTCAACACATCATTCCACAGATCATTCCACATGTCATTCCACACATCATTCCATACATCATTCCACTCATTATTCCACACCGCATTCCACACCTCATTCCACACATCATTCAACACCTCATTCCACAAATCATTCCCACTTCATTCCACACCTCATTTTAAACATCAGTCCACAATTCATTCCACACATCATTGCACGCATCATTCTAAGCATCATTCCACATACCTTTCCACACATCATTCTACGCGTCATTGCACACATCATTCCAAAAATCATTCCACACGTCATTCCACACATCATTCCACAACTCATTCCACAACTCATTCCACCTCTCATTCCACACATCATTCCACACATCATTCCAATCCTCATTCCACACATTATTCCACACATCATTCCACACATCATTCCACACATGGTTCCACACCTCATTCCACACATCATTCCACATATGATTCCACACCTCATTCCACTCATGATTCGACACCTCATTCCACACATCATTCCACACATGATTCCACACCTCATTCCACACATCATTCTTCAAATCATTCCACGAATCATTCCACACATCATTTCAAACATCATTCCACACATCTTCCCACACACCATTCCACACATCATTCCGCATCTCATTCTAAATCTCATTCCACACATCATTCCACACATCATTCCACTCACCATTCCACACACCATTCCACAATTCATTCCAAACATCATTCCACACATCATTCCACATAGCATTCCAGACCCCAATCCTCACATCATTCCACACATCATTCCACACATCATTCCACACGTCATTCCACATATCATTTCACACATCATATCACACATCATTCCACACATCATTCCAAACCGGAATCCACAAATCATTCCACACATCATTCCACACCTCATTTTAAACATCATTCCAAACATCATTCCACAATTCATTCCAGACATGATTTCACGCATCATTCTACGAATCATTCCACACATCATTCCAGATATCATACCACAGAACATCATTCCACTCATTATTCCAAACCTCATTCCAAACATCATTCCACACATCATTCCACACATCATTCCACACATCATTCCACACGTCATTCCATACATCATTCCACACATCATTCCACACATCATTCCACACATCATTCCACACATCATTCCACACATCATTCCTCACCTCATTCAACATCTGATTCCACATCTCATTCCACACATGATTCCACACCTCATTCCACACATCATACCAAACATCATTCCACACATCATTCCACACCACATTCCGCACATCATTTCACACATCATTTCTCATATTATTCCACATATCATTCCACACATCATTACACACGTCATTCCGCAAATCATTCCACACATCATTCCACACCTCATTCTAAACACCATTCCACACATCATTCCACACATCATTCCACAATTCATTCCACACATCATTCCACACATCATTCCAGACATCATTCCACACACCATTCCAAATATCATTCCACACCTCAATATACACACATCATTCCACACATCATTCCAAACATCATTCCACACATCATACCACACATCATTCCTCACATCATTCCACACCTCTTTCCGCAAATCATTCCAGACATCATTCCACACCTCATTTTAAACACCATTCCAAACATCATTCCACAATTCATTCCAGACATGATTTCATGCATCATTCCACACATCATTCCACACATCATTCTGCACATCATTCCACACATCATTCCACACACCATTTCACACATCATTCCACACATCATTCCACACGTCATTCCATACACCAGTCCACACATCATTCAACACATCATTCCACAGATCATTCCACACGTCGTTCCACACATCATTGCATACATCATTCCACTCATTATTCCACACCGCATTCCACACCTCATTCCACACATCATTCAACACCTCATTCCACAAATCATTCCCACTTCATTCCACACCTCATTTTAACATCAGTCCACAATTCATTCCACACATCATTGCACGCATCATTCTAAGCATCATTCCACATATCATTCCACACATCATTCTACGCGTCATTGCACACATCATTCCACACATCATTCCACACATCATTCTACACATCATTTCACACATCATTCCACGCATCATTCAACACATCATTCTACACCTCATTCCACATATCATTCCAAACCTCATTCCGAACATAATTCCACACATCATTCCACACATCATTCCACACGTCATTCCATTCATCATTCCACTCATTATTCCACACCTCATTCCAAACATCATTCCACACATCATTCCACACATCATTCCACAAATAATTCCACACGTCATTCCATACATCATTCCACACATCATTCCACACATCATTCCACACATCATTCCAAACATAATTCCACACGTCATTCCAAACATCATTCCACAACTCATTCCACAACTCTTTCCACCTGTCATTCCACACATCATTCCACACATCATTCCTTAACATCATTCCACACATCATTCCACTCATTATTCCACACCTCATTCCAAACATCATTCCACACATCATTCCACACATCATTCCACAAATCATTCCACACGTCATTCCACATATCATTCCACACATCATTCCACACATCATTCCACACCTCATTCCACACATCATTCCAAACCATATTCCGAACATAATTCCACACATCATTCCACACATCATTCCATACATCATTTCACACATCATTCCACACGTCATTCCACACATCATTCCGCTCATTATTCCACACCTCATTCCAAACATCATTCACACATCATTCCACACATCATTCCACACATCATTCGACACATCATTCCACACATGATTCCATACATCATTCCACACATCATTCCACACATCATTCCACACATCATTCCAAAAATCATTCCACACGTCATTCCACACATCATTCCACAACTCATTCCTCAACTCATTCTACCTGTCATTCCACACATCATTCCACACATCATTCCAATCCTCATTCCACACATTATTTCAAACATCATTCCACACACCATTCCACACATGGTTCCACACCTCATTCCACACATCATTCCACATATGATTCCACACCTCATTCCACACATGATTCCACACCTCATTCCACACATCATTCCACAAATCATTCCACGAATCATTCCACACATCATTTCAAACATCATTCCACACATCTTCCCAAACACCATTCCACACATCATTCCACACCGCATTCTAAATTTCATTCCACACATCATTCCACACATCATTCCACTCATCATTGCACACATCATTCCACAATTCATTCCAAACATCATTCCACACATCATTCCACATAGCATTCCACACCCCAATCCTCACATCATTCCACACATCATTCCACACATCATTCCACACGTCATTCCACATATCATTTCACACATCATATCACACACCATTCCACACATCATTCCAAACTGCATTCCACAAATCTTTCCACACATCATTCCACACCTCATTTTAAACATCATTCCAAACATCATTCCACAATTCATTCCAGACATGATTTCACGCATCATTCTACGAATCATTCCACACATCATTCTACACATCATTCCACACATCATTCCACACATCATTTCACACATCATTCTACACATCATTCCACACATCATTCCACACACCATTCCGCACATCATTCCATACATCATTCCACTCATTATTCCACACCGCATTCCACACCTCTTTCCACACATCATTCAACAGCTCATTCCACAAATCATTCCCACATCATTCCACACCTCATTTTAAACGTCATTCCACAATTCATTCCACAATTCATTCCACACATCATTGCACGCATCATTCTAAGCATCATTCCACACATCATTCTGCACATCATTCCACACATCATTCTACGCGTCATTGAACACATCATTCCACTCATCATTCCACACATCATTCTACACATCATTCCACACATCATTCCACCCATTATTCCACACATCATTCCACACCTCATTCCACACATCATTCCAAACCTCATTCCGAACATAATTCCACACATCATTCCACACATCATTCCATACATCATTTCACACATCATTCCACACGTCATTCCACACTTCATTCCGCTCATTATTCCACACCTCATTCCAAACATCATTCCTCACATCATTCCACACATCATTCCACACATCATTCGACACATCATTCCACACATCATTCCATACATCATTTCACACATCATTCCACACATCATTCCACACATCATTCCAAAAATCATTCCTCACGTCATTCCACACATCATTCCACAACACATACCACAACTCATTCTACCTGTCATTCCACACATCATTCCACACATCATTCCAATCCTCATTCCACACATTATTCCAAACATCATTCCACAAACCATTCCACACATGGTTCCACCCCTCATTCCACACATCATTCCACATATGATTCCACACCTCATTCCACACATGATTCTACACCTCATTCCACACATCATTCCACAAATCATTCCACGAATCATTCCACACATCATTTCAAACATCATTCCACACATCTTCCCACACACCATTCCACACATCATTCCACACCTCATTCTAAATCTCATTCCACACTCATTCCACACATCATTTCACTCATCATTCCACACATCATTCCACAATTCATTCCAAACATCATTCCACACATCATTCCACATAGCATTCCACACCCCAATCCTCACATCATTCCACACATCATTCCACACATCATTCCACACGTCATTCCACATATCATTTCACACATCATATCACACACCATTCCACACATAATTCCAAACCGCATTCCATAAATCATTCCACACATCATTCCACACCTCATTTTAAACATCATTCCAAACATCATTCCACCATTCATTCCAGACATGATTTCACGCATCATTCTACGAATCATTGCACACATCATTCCACAGATCATTCCACAACTCAATCCACACATCATTCCATACATCATTCCACCGTTATTCCACACCGCATTCCACACCTCATTCCACACATCATTCAACAGCTCATTCCACAAATCATTCCCACATCATTCCACACCTCATTTTAAACATCATTCCACACATCATTCCACACATCATTACACACATGATTCCACACATGATTCTACACATCATTCCTCACCTCATTCCACATTTCATTCCACAACTCAATCCACACATGATTCCACACCTCATTCCACTCATCATACCACACATCATTCCACACATCATTCCACACCTCATTCCACACATCATTTCACACATCATTTCACATATTATTCCACATATCATTCCACACATCATTACAAACGTCATTCCACAAATCATTCCACACATCATTCCACACCTCATTCTAAACATCATTCCACACATCAATCCACACATCATTCCAACCATCATTCCACACATCATTCCACACATCATTCCACAATTCATTTCACACATCATTCCACACGTCATTCCACACATCATTCCAGATGTCATTCCACACCTCAATATACACACATCATTCCACGCATCATTCTAAGCATCATTCCACACATCATTCCACACATCATACCACACATCTTTCCATACATCATTCCACACATCATTCCAGACATCATTCCACACATCATTCTCCGCATCATTCCACACATCATTCCACACATCATTCCACACATCATTCTACTCATCATTCCACTCATCATTCCACACATCATTCCACACATCATTCCACACCACATTCCACACATCATTCCAAATCTCATTCCACACATAATTCCACACATCATTCAACACATCATTCCACACATCATTCAAGATATCATACCACAGAACATCATTCCACTCATTATTCCACACCTCATTCCAAACAACATTCCACACATCATTCCACACATCATTGCACACATCATTCCACACGTCATTCCATACATCATTCCACACATCTTTCCACACATCATTCCACACATCATTCCACACATCATACCACACATCATTCCTCACCTCATTCCACATCTCATTCCACACCTCATTCCACAAATGATTCCACACCTCATTCCACACATCATACCACACATCATTCCACACATCATCCCACACCACATTCCACACATCATTTCACACATCATTTCACATATTATTCCACATATCATTCCACACATCATTACACACGTCATTCCACAAATCATTCCACACATCATTCCACACCTCATTCTAAACATCATTCCACACATCATTCCTCCCATCATTCCACACATCATTCCGCAATTCATTCCACACATCATTCCACACATCATTCCACACATCATTCCACACATCATTCCACATATCATTCCACACCTCAATATACACACATCATTCCACACATCATTCCACATCTTATTCCACACATCATACCACACATTATTCCACACATCATTCCACACCTCATTCCACAAATCATTCCACACATCATTCCACACCTCATTTTAAACATCATTCCAAACATCATTCCACAATTCATTCCAGACATAATTTCATGCATCATTCTACGAATCATTCCACACATCATTCCACACACCATTCCACACATCATTCCACAAAACATTCCACACGTCATTCCACACACCAGTCCACACATCATTCAACACATCATTCCACAGATCATTTCACACATCATTCCACACATCATTCCATACATCATTCCACTCATTATTCCACCCCGCATTCCACACCTCATTCCACACATCATTCAACAGCTCATTCCACAAATCATTCCCACATCATTCCACACCTCATTTTAAACGTCATACCACAATTCATTCACAATTCATTCCACACATCATTGCACGCATCATTCTAAGCATCATTCCACACATCATTCTGCACATCATTCCACACATCATTCTACGCGTCATTGAGCACATCATTCCACTCATCATTCCACACATCATTCTACACATCATTCCACACATCATTCCACCCATTATTCCACACATCATTCCACACCTCATTCCACACATCATTCCAAACCACATTCCGAACATAATTCCACACATCATTCCACACATCATTCCATACATCATTTCACACATCATTCCACACGTCATTCCACACATCATTCCGCTCATTATTCCACACCTCATTCCAAACATCATTCCACACATCATTCCACACATCATTCCACACATCATTCGACACATCATTCCACACGTCATTCCATACATCATTCCACACATCATTCCACACATCATTCCACACATCATTGCACACATCATTCCACACGTCATTCCATACATCATTCCACGCATCATTCGAAGCATCATTCCACACATCTTCCCGCACATCATTCCATATATCATTCCACACATCATTCCAGACATCATTCCACACATCATTCTACGCATCATTACACACATCATTCCACACATCATTCCACACATCATTCTACTCATCATTCCACACATCATTCCACCCATCATTCCACACATCATTCCAGACCTCATTCCACACATCATTCCAAACCTCATTCCACACATAATTCCACACATCATTCCACACATCATTCCAGACATCATTCCACACATCATTCTACGCATCATTCCACACATCATTCCACACATCATTCCACACATCATTCTAATCATCATTCCACACAACATTCCGCACATGATTCCACACATCATTCCACACACCATTCCTCACCTCATTCCACATCTCATTCCACACATGATTCCACACCTCATTCCACACATCATACCACACATCATTCCATACATCATTCCACACCTCATTCCACACATCATTTCACACATCATTTCACATATTATTCCACATATCATTCCACACATCATTACACACGTCATTCCACAAATCATTCCACATATCATTCCACACCTCATTCTAAACATCATTCCACACATCATTCCACACATCATTCCACCCATCATTCCACACATCATTCCACAATTCATTCCACACATCATTCCACATATCATTCCACACCTCAATATACACACATCATTCGACACATCATTCCAAACATCATTCAACACATCATACCACACATCATTCCACACATCATTCCACACCTCATTCCACAAATCTTTCCACACATCATTCCACACCCCATTTTAAACATCATTCCAAACATCATTCCACAATTCATTCCAGACATGTTTTCATGCATCATTCTATGAATCATTTCACACATCATTCCAAACATCATTCCACACATCATTCCGCACATCATTCCACACATCATTCTACGCATCATTCCACACATCATTCCACACAACATTCGACACATCATTCCACACATCATTCCGCACGTCATTCCACACACCAGTCCACACATCATTCAACACATCATTCCAAACATCATTCCACACATCATTCCATACAGCATTCCAATCATTATTCCACACCACATTCCACACCTCATTCCACAGATCATTCAACACCTCATTCCACAAATCATTCTCACATCATACCACACCTCATTTTAAACATCATTCCACAATTCATTCCACAATTCATTCCACACATCATTGCATGCATCATTCTAAGCATCATTCCACACATCATTCCACACATCATTCCACACATCATTCGACGCGTCATTCCAAACATCATTCCACACATCATTCCACCCATCATTCTACACATCATTCCACACATCATTCCACCGATCATTCCACACATCATTCCACACCTCATTCCACACATCATTCCAAATCTCATTCTGAACATAATTCCACACATCATTCCACACATCATTCCACACATCATTCCACACATCATTCCACAAGTCATTCCACACATCATTCCACTCATTATTCCACACCTCATTCCAAACATCATTCCACACATCATTCCACACATCATTCCACACATCATTCCACACATCATTCCACACGTCATTCCATACATCATTCCACACATCATTCCACACATCATTCCACACATCATTACACGCCTCATTCCACATCTCATTCCACACCTCATTCCACATCTCATTCCACACCTCATTCCACACATCATTACACACCTCATTCCACACATCATTCCACACATCATTCCACACACCATTGAGCCAGCGGTACTAAATTAGTTGAAACATTTCTCAAGTCTTTCCGGGTAAATTTTGCTCAACCAAGTGAACTCCTTTGTCTTTGATGCTTGATCTACAATTCTAGTTTTCAAATCGTGTGTTCAAACGCCAGTTACTTGTTCGAAATCAGCAGAGGAGAAATCAGTTTTCTTGTCTAATTTTGCCTGCAAAATGTGTGTTGTATTTATCCGTGCAATATGCATTCAGCAGGATGAATAAAAGCAACGCCTTTTCAAATGCAGGCACTGCATGTTTTGCACTCAACAAAACGTTAAATTTTGTTGTTATGCCAGGCATTTTACATTAATGCATTGTAATGCAAACTCACTTTTTACCGGAAACGTATGAGAAATGTTTAACCTGTATATTGCATCGTTGGTGCAATGGTGTAATGGTGAGCACTCTGGAGTTTGAATTCAGCGATCTGAATTCAAATCTTGGTAAAAGCTGAATTTTTGTTGTCCTAGCTGCTGCAAATTTGGGACAACAATGTGAAATACACCTGGTGCTGGTGTGCAGTTTTGAAGCCTTTGTTATTGAAGCTTGATCTACAAGTCTAGTGTTCAAATCGTGTGTTCAACCGGCAGTTACCTGTTACAAATCCGCGTCGGAGAAATCAATTTGTTGTCCAACAAAATTTCCCTCCTAATAAGGATATCCTTCAGTTCCTCCTTCTCAATGGACCTTCGGACCCTTAGTAAAGCGGGAAGGTTAATTGTGTGTTCCTTTGAGAAATCAGAACCAAAGTACTTGTTCAATTCGTCTGCCATTTCTTTGTTCCCCATTATAACTTCACGAGAATCCGACGGCAAGAAACCAACGTTAGTCTTCACTAATCTTTATCTCTTGACATATCAATAGAAGCTTCTGCAGTCATTTTTATTGTTTCCAGCAAGCTTCCTCTCGTACTTTATTTTCCCCCTCTTAATTAAACCCTTTGTCCTCCTCTGCTGCATTATAAATTTCTTCCACTCCTCCGGCTTCCTACTTTATCTGGCTAATTTGCATGCCTCTTCCTTGGATTGAACACTATCCTTAATTTCCCTTGTTAGCCACGGTTGATCCACCTTACTCATTTTATTTTTATTCCAGAAGGGATGTACAATTGTTGAAGATCGTCCATATGATCTTGGCAATAGGTTTGCCATTGCCTATCCACCGTCAACCCTTTAAGTATCATTTACCAATCGAATCTAGCCAATTCACGCCTCATAACATCACTCTCACCCAAGGTGCCTCGCACATTATTGCGAATTAGTCGCTTCTTATTACACATCACCCAGTCTATGATGGCCAACTCTCGGGTTGGTTCCTCGACATATTGGTCTCGAAATCCATCCCAAATACATTCCAGGAAATCCTCCTCAACCGCATTGCTCATCCACCATATTACACATCCATCATATTACACATCCATCAGATTACACATCCATCCTATTACACATCCATCATATTACACATCCTTCCTGTTATAAATCAATCATATTACACATACATCACATTACACAACCATCCTATTGCAAATCCATTGTCTTAACATCCAACATATTACAGATCCATCATATTACACATCCATCCTTTTATACATCCATCCTATTACATATCCATACTATTACACCTCCAACCTTATAAACAACCATCATATAGCACATGCATCCTGTTACACATCCATCCTATTACTCAACCATCCTATTACAGATCCATCATATTACAAATTCGTCCCATTAAACATCCATAATATTACACATCTATCATATTAAATATCCATCTTATTGCACATCCATCATATTACACATCAATCCTATTACACTTACCTCCGATTACACACCCATCGTATTTCACATTCATCATATTACACATCGATCATATTACACATCGACCCTATTACACATCCATCATGTTAGACATTCATACTATTACACATCCACCCTATTACACATCCATCATATTACACATCCATCATATTACACATCTATCATATTACACATCTATCGTATTACACATTCATCTTATTACACATCCATCCTATTACACATCCATCCTATTACACATCCATCATATTAGACATCCGTCATATAACACATCCATCCTATTAGACATCCATCCTATTACACATCCATTATATTACAGAGCCATCATATTACACATCCATCCTATTACACATCCATCATTATACACATCCGTCCTATTACATGTCCATCTGATAACACATCCATCGTATTTCACATCCATCATATTACACATTCATCATATTACACATCTATCCAATTACACATCCATCATGTTACACATTCATCCTGTTACACATCCACCCTATTACACATCTATCATATTACACATCCATCATATTACACATCCGTCCTGTTACACTATCATCATATTACACATCCATCCTACAACATATCCATCATATTACACATCCGTTCAATTACACATACATTAAATTACACATCAGTCATATTACACAAACATCCTATTACACATCTATCCTATTATACATCCATCCTATTACACATCCATCATATTACACATCCATCCTGTTACATATCCATCATATTACACATAAATCAGAATACACATCCATCCTATTTCACATCCATCCTGTTACACATGCATCATATTACACACCTATCATATTACATATCCATCCTATTACACATCCATCCATATCAACATCTATCATATTACACATCAATAATATTATACATCTGTTAGCGTTAGTGTTTTCTTAGAAGAATCACTCAACACTCAGAGTCGGTTCCAATGCTGATGCAGCTTTTATTACGCTCAGCGGGGAGGAAAAACTCAGGACCGTATCCAGGTTTCTCTCCACAGAACAAAGGGTTACATGCACCTTTATATGTTTCACAACAGTTACAAAACAGTTTACTACAGCTACACAGCCCATCACGGCTGGACACAAGCCAATCACAACGATTATAGATTAAATATAGGTTATTTTAACCCAATTAAATTCCCCTAGTATCCAGGGAACCATATGTTCGGTGATTGTCAGCTTGGGCTGATCGATGACTTTCTAGGTTCTCTCCCTAGTTCTTTCATCTGGCAGAAATAATTGGTTTATGACCTTGTTTACAGGAGATGGTTTCCCTCTTATCTCTCTTCCTGGGGAATTAATTGGTTTATGACCTTGTTCACAGGAGATGGTTTCCTTCTTATCTCTGTCTTCCCGCATCCCAGGCATTCCTACAGTGGGCCTCACAGGGTTATTGCTTGGTCATTGAACGTTCAACAGTTCACAGCTTGACGACCTGATTTCCCATCATGCTTGGGCAGCCATTTTATGTGTGTGTCCATTTTAAGCTTCTGTGAGTTTTGATATATCTAGCAGGTGCCTAATGCCTAGTATTCTGCTATATTCTAAAGGTGCCTACCTCCTACAACACATCCATACTATTACACATCCATCATTTTACACAACGATCATATTACACATCTATCCTATTACACATCCATCATGTTAACCATTCATCCTATTGCACCTCCATCATATTACACATCCATCATATTACGCATCAATCATATTACACATCCATCATATTACACATCCATCATATTACACATCCATCCTATGATACATCCATTCTATTACACATCTATCCTATGATACATCCATCCTATTAGACATCCATCCTATTGTACATCCATTCTATTACACTTCCATACTATTACACATCCATCCTATTAAACATCCATCATATTATACATCAATCAGATTACACATCGATACTATTACACAACCATCATATTATACATCCATCCTATTACAAATCCATCATATTACACATCCATCCTATTACACATCCATCATATTACACATCCGTCCTATTATACTTCCATTATTTTACTCATCCATCATGTTTCGCTTCCATCATATTACACATTGATCCTATTAGACATCTATCCTAATACACATCCATGATGTTCCACATCCATCATATTACACATCCATCATATTAGACATCAATCAGTTTACACATCCATCCTGTTACACACCCATCCTATTACACATCCAACCTATTATAGATCCATCATATTGCACATCCATCGTATTATACATCCATCCTATTACACATCCATCTTATTAAACATCAATCCTCTAACACATCTATCATATTACACATTAATAATATTAAAAAATCCATCTTATTACACATCCATCCAATTACACATCTATCATGTTACACATCCATCCTATTACACATTCATCATATCATACATCCATCCTATTACACATCCATCATATTAGACATCCATCATATTACACATCCATCCTATTAGACATCCATCCTATTACACATCATCATATTACACAGCCATCATATTAAACATCCATCCTATTACACATCCATCATTATACACATGCGTCCTATTACACGTCCATCTGATAACACATCCATCGTATTTCACATCCATCATATTACACTTCCATCATATTACACATCTATCCGATTACACATCCATCATGTTACTCATTCATCCTGGTACACATCCATCCTGTTACACCTCTATCATATTACACATCCATCATATTACACATCCGTCCTGTTACACATTCATCATATTTCACATCCATTTATAAAACATCCATCATATTACACATCCATCCTATTACCCATACATTATATTACACATCAGTCATATTACACAACCATCCTATTACACATCTATCCTATTATACATCCATCCTATTACAGATCCATCATATTACACATCCATCCTGTTACATATCCATCATATTACACATAAATCAGAATACACATCCATCCTATTTCACATCCATCTTGTTACACATCCATCATAGTACACACCTATCATATTACATATCCATCCTATTACACATCCATCCATATCAACATCCATCATATTACACGTCAATAATATTACACATCCATACTATTACACATCCATCATATTACACAACGATCATATTACACATCTACCCTATTACATATCCATCATGTTAACCATTCATCCTATTGCACCTCCATCATATTACACATCCATCATATTACACATCAATCATATTACACATCCATCATATTACACATCCATCCTATGATACATCCATCCTATTACACATCCATCCTATTGTACATCCATCCTATTACACTTCCATACTATTACACATCCATCCTATTAAACATCCATCATATTACACATCAATCAGATTACACATCTATCCTATTACACAACCATCATATTACACATCCATCCTATTACAAATCCATCATATTACTCATCCATCCTATTCCACATCCATCATATTACACATCCGTCCTGTTATACTTCCATCATTTTACTCATCCATCATGTTACGCATCCATCATATTACACATTGATCCTATTACACATCTATCCTACTACACATCCATCATGTTCCACATCCATCATATTACACATCCATCATATTAGACATCAATCAGTTTACACATCCATCCTGTTACACATCCATCCTATTACACATCCAACCTATTACACATCCATCATATTGCACATCCATCGTATTATACATCCATCCTATTACACATCCATCATATTAAACATCCATCCTATTACACATCTATCATATTACACATCAATCATATTACACATCCATCTTATTACACATCCATCCAATTACACATCTATCATATTACACATCCATCCTATTACACATTCATCATATCATATATCCAACATATTACACATCCATCCTATTAAACATCCATCCTATTTCACATCCATCATATTATACATCCAACCTGTTACACATCCATCATATTGCACATCCATCCTATTGTGCATCCATCATATTGTACATCCATCATATTACACATCCATCATATTACATGTCCATCCTATTATACATCCATCCTATTACACAACCATCCTATTACAGACCCATCATATTACATTTCACTCATATTACACATCCATTCTCTTACACATCCATCCTATTACACATCCATAATATTACACTTCTATCATATTACATATCCATCTTATTGCACATCCATCATATTACACATCCATCCTATTACACTTACATCCGATTACACACGCATCGTATTTCACATTCATCATATTACACATCGATCATATTACACATCTATCCTTTTACACATCCATCATGTTACACATTCATACTATTACACATGCATCCTATTACACATCCATCATATTACACGCCCATCATATTACACATACGTCCTATTACACATTCATCTTATTACTCATCCATCCTATTATGCATGCATCCTATTACACCTCCATCATATTAGACATCCATCATATAACATATCCATCCTATTAGTCATACATCATATTACACATCCATCCTATTACACATCCATATTATTACACATCCATCATATTACACATCTGTCATATTACACATCCAACCTGTTACACGTCTATCATATTGCACATCGAACGTATTATACATCCATCCTATTACACATCCATCATATTAAACTTCCATCCTATTACACATCCATCATATTACACATCAATCAGATTACACATCCATCCTATTACACATCTATCACATTACACATCCATCCATTTGGGACAACCAAGTGAAAGGCACCTGTTTCTGGTGTGCCGTTTTTCTGCCTTTGTCATTGATGCTTGACCTACAAGTCTAGTTTTCAAATCGTGTGTTCAACTGGCAGTTACCTGTTATAAATCAGCGGAGGAAAAATCAGTTTGTTGTCTAATGATGCCTTTGCCTACCCAATGTGTGCTGTGATTATCTGTGCAATATGCATTCAGCAGGATGAATAAAAGCAACGCCTTTTGAAATGCAGGCACTGTATGTTTTTCACTCAACGCATCCCAGGCCAACAAATGGTCTGATGGATATCAACTCAGATGATATTGTATCATGATGTGCATCGCAAAGTCGTACCTGTAATATTGAATCTGACTGAAGTGGGACTACGGAGTTGTGCAAGCCTAAAACAGCACGGATACATGGGAGAATGATCAAGGGATTTTGGCAGAAGGCTCGTACAACCTGCACTGAGTTCAAGGATAGTGATGTGCTTGATCGGACCTTGACAAGAATGATGTCTAGACCAGTCGGGAGAATCAACACAGAAGGCAGTTAGGCCTTATTAATATGTTGCAACTGGATTAATGCTAAAAGAGGGTAAACAAGATTATAGAAGGGTAACAAATCGTCTTCAACGAAACGGCTTTAAGTAATGTGTTGATCTTGGTGAGTGGAACAAGCCCAACGGAACCTGCAGCATATTGCAGTAATAAAACTTGCTTTCTTGGTAACTGAGACCTTGGGCAATGTTCACTTATCAACTTACTAAGACTCAGAAGTTGGTAAAAGTGTACACGGTGGCATGAGTATCAGTTGCAGGAACAGAATGACACCACCTTGTTAGAGATAGTAGGATATTACTCAAGCATGCCTGAGAAATATTTAGTAGAATGCAATGAACACAGGAAATTAACCCGGATGGATGGGATAACATGGAATTGCACCATGAAGGTGCGGGATAGCATTTTACTGTACGACCTATATAAAGAGGGAAGGGTGAATATTGTTTCAGCACCATACACCTGGAAGGCCAGTATGGTACCTGACTTGTCTCATTGCGAAAGGAACGTTTTGTATTACCCGACTCCAAACTGTGAAACTTGTGGCGCGTCTTTCATTGGGAAACTATTTGCGATGGCAATAAATATCACGATGAGGTAGGAGTTAAAAGTGCAACTGCCAAAGGGAAGATATAATTAATTTGGATAGTTAATTGGGACAATTGAAGACCAAGTGAAATGGGCAGTAAGCGATTTGGGCAACAGAGGGTAACACCGGCTAGAGGCTGAGGTGATATTTACAGTATAGTTAATCGAAATAGTCCGACAATGAACCAAGAGACTATGTGTGGTTTTTATGTTCCCTATTATCTAACAACAGACACACACTATCGGTATGTGGCGAGGGTGACAGCTGTTAACACATTTGACATATTCAGTATTGACCAAGAAGTTGAAGACGTAGCCCAACGATTGAAAATCCTTTTGCTAAAGGGAAACGGTCGGACTTCGCAGTTGTCAGAAACGGGGGACGAGATCGCCAGATAAATGCTGCAGGTCGAGGAAATCGGAGAGCCCAATTCCCAAAAAATCAGTACGATAAATTAGCGACTAAATCATCTAACCCAAGAAAAACATAAAGAACTTGTATGTGCAATGTATGGCTCATGGTTACTAGGGAACAGCTAACGCAATATAAACCAGATGAAACAAGAAAATACCCGATTGGATAACAAAGAAACCTCCAAAATAGGTGCAGGATTAGGCCATTCGGCCCTTCGAGCCTGCATCACCATTCAATATGATCATGGCTGTTCCTGTAACGTCAGTACCCCATTCCTGCTTTCTCACCATACCCTTGATACCATTAGCCACAAGGGCCACTTCCAACTCACTTTTCAATATATTTAATGAACTGAACATATTCTGTGGCAGAGAATTCCGCAGGGTCACAATTCTTCACTCAGACAACTGTGAACCTGTGGAATTCTCTACCACAGTTTCTCCTCATTTCGGTCTTAAATGGCTTGCACCTTATCCTTAGTCTGTGACCCCTGGTTCTGAAACCCCCAACATCGGGAACATTCGTCCTGCATCTAACCTTTCAAATCCCGTCAGAATTTTATATGTTTCTATGAGATCACTTCTCATTCTTCTAAGCCTAGTCTTTCTTCATATATCAGTCCTACCATCCCGGGAATCAGTCTCGTGAATCTTTGCTGCACTCCCTCAATAGCAAGAATGTCCTTCCTTAGATTAGAAGATCAACATTGCACACAATACTCAAGGTGAAGTCTCACGAAGCCTCTGTACAATTGCAGTAAGACATCACTGCTCCTATACTCAAATCCCCTCGCTATGAAGACCAGCATGCCATTTGCTTTCTTTACTGCCTGCTGCACCTGCATGCATACCTTCAATGACTGGTGTACCATGACATCCAGGTCTCGTTGCAGCTCCTCTTTTACTAATCTGTCACTATTCTGATAATAACCTTCCTTCCACTTCTTGCCACCAAACTGGATAATCTCACAATTATCCACATTATACTGCATCTGCCATGCATTTGCCCATTCACCTAACCTGTCCAAGTCCCCCTGCAGTCTCCTGGCATCCTCCTCGCAGCTCGCACTGCCACCCAGTTTAGTGGCATCTGCAAACTTGGAGATATTACGTTCAATTCCTTCGTCTAAATCATTAATTTATATTGTAAATAGCTGGGGTCCCAGCGCTGAAACCTGCGGCACCCCACTAATCACTGCCTGCCATTCTGAAAATGACCCTTTAATTCCCACTATATGCTTCTTGTCTGCCAACCAGTTCTCTATCCACGTCAATGCATCAACACTAATACCATGTGCATTAATTTTGCACAACAATCTCTTGTGTGGGACCTTGTCAATAGCCTTGTGAAAGTACAAATATACCACATCCACTGGTTCTCCCTTATTCTTACACTAGTTAGATCCTCAAAAAACTCTAGAAGATTTGTCAAGCTGATTTCCTTTTCATAGATCAATGCAGATTTGGAGTGATCCTGTCACTGCTTTTCAAATGCACTGCTATTACATCTTTAATAATTGATTCCAGCATTTGTCCGAGCACCGATATCATGCTAACCGGTCCATAATGCCATGTTTTCTCTCTCCCTCCTTTTTTAAAAAGTGGGGTTACATTAGCTGCCCTCCAATCCATAGGATTGAACCAGAGTCCATGGAATGTTGGCAAATGACCACCAATGCATCTGCCACTTCCTCAAGTACTCTGGGATGCAGACTATCAGGTCATTGGGATTTATCATCCTTCAGTCCCTTCAATTTCCCGCACACCATTTCCTGACTAATAAGGATTTCCATCAGTTCCCCATTCTTGCTAGACCCTCGGTCCCCTAGTATTTTCAGGAGGTTATTCGTGTCTTCCTTAGTGAAGACTGAACCAATGTATTCTTTCAATTGTTCTCCCATTAACCTGTTCCCAATTATGAATTCACCTGATTCTGACTGCTAGGGACCTTCATTCATCTTCACTAATAGTTTTCTCTTCACATATCTATTGAAGGTTTTGCAGTCAGTTTTTATGTTACTTGAAAGCTTACTCTCATACTCGACTTCCCCCCTCTTCATTAAAACCTTCGTGCTCCTCGGCTGAATTCTAAATGTCTCCCAGTCTTCAGGTTTGCTGCTTTTTCTGGCCACTTTCCCTTTTAATTCTTATGCCACACAGGGATGTACAATTCTTGTAGTTCATCTATGTGACACTTACATGTCTGCCATTGCCTATCCACTGTCAAACCTGTTAGTATGGTTCTCCAGTCTATCCTAGCCAATTCACGTCTCATACCGTCGAAGTTTCCTTTCTTTAAGTTCAGGACACTCGTCTCTGCATTAACTGTGTCGCTCTCCATCTTAATGTAGAATTCTACCATATTATTGTAACTCTTCCCGAAGGGGCCCCGCAAGACCAGATTGCTCAGTAACCCACTCACATTACACAAGACCCAGTCCACAATGGCCTGCTCTCTAGTTGGTTACTCGACTTATTGGTCCAGAAAAGCATCCATTATACAAACCAGGAATTCCTCCTCCGCAGTATTGCTACCAGTTTGGTTAGCCCAATCAATATGCTGTTTAAAGTTACCTATGATAACTGCTGTACCCTTAACGCACCCCTTCCCCAGTGTCTGCACCCAGCTCTACCCCAGTATCTGCACCGACCCTTGCACCAGTGCATGCATCCTTCCCTCCCCCAGTGTCTGCACCACCCCCTCCCCCGTGTCTGCACCCAAACCAACCCCCCGTGTCTGCACCCACCCCGCCCCCAGTGTCTGCACCCACCCCTTCCCCCAGTGTCGGCACCCACTCTCCCCCGTCTGCAACCATTCCTCCCCCAGTGTCTCCACCCACCCTCCCCCAGTGTCTGCATCCACCCCTTCCCCCAGTGTCTGCACCCACGCTCCCCCATCTGCACCCATTCCTCCCCCAGTGTCTGCACCCACCCTCCCCCAGTGTCTCCACCCACCACTACCCCAGTATCTGCAAACACCCCTCCCCCAGTGTCTGCAAACACCTCTCCCACAGTGTCTGCAACCACCTCTCCCCCAATGTCTGCACCCACCTCTCCTCCATTGTCTGCACCTACCCCTGCCCTAGTGTCTGCACCTACCTCTCCCCCAGTGTCTTCACCCAGCCCTTCCCCAGTCTCTGCGCCCTTCCCCAGTGTCTGCACCCATCCCTCCCCCAGTGTCTGCACCCACCCCTTCCCCCAGTCTCTGCACCCATCCCTTCCCCAGTGTCTGCAACCACCACTCCCCTCCAGTGTCTGCACCCATCCCTCCCCCAGTGTCTGCACCGACCGCTGCATCAGTGTCTGCACCCACCCCTCCCCCAGTGTGTGCATCCAACCTCCCACAATGTCTGCAGTAAAACAAACAGAGAATGTGATGTTCGACGCGGGCCTCGCTGTAACTGGGGTTTGTGTTAGGCTCCAGTCTCAGTTCCTGGTCATTACCATTTCAAAGATTCAGGGGCAGAGTCGCACTTAGATGATGGTAGTTGCGGCGCTACCCCGCCTCACAACACAAATCCCAAACACCAGATTCTCCAAATCAGCTGGAATAAGGTGTGTGCAAATTGCTTAACCCGTCTGTGAGAGGAGATGGAATAAGGTCTGAGATTGACAGGGATGGGAATATATATGCTGGAATATTCATGATTGTTAATTGTACCGCGGCCTTATTTAAAAGCTTTTGGTTCCTGGAAGCCTTGGAAAAGTGACATGTATGTACATTCTGTTTGTAGCCACCAGATGGCATCATTGTTGGAGGCCACTGAAGGTGCTGCTCAGGGATAAAAGGCCAGCCATTTTGAGAGTCAGGCACTTTGGGCCTAAATAATGCAGAGCCAATGTTGTACCTTGCTTAGTTAAACAGTACTCAGTTTGATCTTTTATTGCATACATAAGATATGGCCAGTACAACACAACAACCTTTGCTTGCAAAATGAGCACGATTGGATTTTTAGAGCGTGTCGTGAAGGGAGATGATTGGACAGACTTTGTGAGCCATTTGAACAAGTTTTTCATGGCCAACAAAATGAGGCGGTCGACTGTGCGCAGCTCAAGATCTACAGTCTGACAAAAATCGACTCATGCCGAGTGATCCAACAGAGAAAACGTATGAGGAGTTGTGTACTTTGGTACGGGAGAACCTCAAGCCAGCCGATGGCATCCTCACCTCGAGATACAGATTTTATACACACATTCAATCAGAGGGCCAGTGTGTGGTGGAATTGTTTGCCGACCTGAGACGTCTAGCCAGACCGTGCAAGTTCGGGACGGTGTTGGCAGACTTGCTGCGGACTTCTTTGTTATCGGTATATATCACGAGGTGATCCTGCGCAAACTTCTGGCAGTGGAGGAGTTGGATTTAAAATGGCCCCTCCAGATCGCTCAATCATGTATGATGACAGACAGGAGTCAAAAGCAAAAAGCAGTGAAGAACCGAACCTCGGCCAAAACTGTAAATACAATTGATTCAGCGTTTGGCAGAGCGGCACATGGCAGGGCCTGTCCGGTTGCATTCGCGAAAGCTGTGGCTGCCCATAGTCTGCCAGCGGGAATGTATCCTACTTGTCTGTGTTGGCATTGTGGGGGAAATAATCGGCACCAGCAGTGCCGATTTAAGCAATATCGTTGCAAAAGGTTGTTTGAGATTGAGGCATCTCCAGCGCAAGTGTTCGCAGGTGAGCAAGCGAGCTACGACACACCAAGTGGAGGATGAGAATCGGACTAGTGTGGATCGGGATACGCAATCCGAGATGACACAGGAGGAAGTCTATGGACTGTACTCCTTCATAACAAAGAGTAAGCCAATTTTGACTTACGTAAATTTTAATGGGATACTGGAATCAGTGGAAATAGACACGGGGGCGAGTCAATCGATCATGAACGAGAGGGCATTTAATAAGCTGTGTGATACTCAGTTTGAGAGGCTCAGGCTGTGCCTGGTATTGCGAAGCAGTGCACGTACACGAAAGAACTGTTAAGGTGATTGGCAGAGCACAAATAAAAGTATCATATAATGGTGCAGTTCACGAGTTACCGCTGTTGGTTGCTCGGCAGGAGCAGGTTGGAGAAAATCAGACTTGACTGGAACGACAGAAAGTCTTTGTCATCGGAGGAAGATACATGTGCCCAAGAATTGAGCAAGTTCCCCTCGCTGTTCGAACCGGGTATCAGCAACTTCTCGGGAGACAAATTGCAGATCCATCTGGACTCAGCTGCAAGACCGTCCATCATAAAGCTCGGGTAGTGCCGAATATGATGAGGTCGAAGGTCAAAATTGAGCTGGACAGACTGCAGGATGAAGGAATCATATCACCGGTCGAATTTAATGAATGGGTCAGCCCCATTGTTCCTGTGCTGAAAAGTGATGTCACCGTCAGAATCTATGGAGACTACAAGGCTCCGTTCAACAGGGTTTTGAAACAAGATCAGTACCCGTTACCGAAGGATGATGACTTGTTTGTGACGCTAGCAGGAGGGACGTCGTTCAGAAAACTGGACTTGACATCGGCCTATATGACATAGGAGTTGGTCGAGACATCGAAGCGACTTACGTGCATTAAAACACATAAAGGACTGTTTATTAACCACAGATGCCCTTTCGGAATTTGCTCAGCTGCAGCAATATTCCCGCGGAATATGGAATGTCTACTGAAATCCATTCTGAGAAAGGCGTGTTCCACGATGGCATCCTGATCACCAGTTGTGCCTCCAAGAAACATCTGAACAACCTGGAAAAGATTCCACTGCCTTTGGATAGGATGGGACTCAGACTGAAACGCTCGAAGTGAGTCTTCATCGCACCGGAGGTCGTATTCCTGAGGAGGAAAACCGGCTCTAATGGCATCAGACCTGCTGACATGAAAACCAAGGCCATTAAGAATGCAGCCAAGCTGTAGAATGTGATGGAGCTGCGTTCATCCCTGGGCCTACTCAACTACTTTGGTAACTTCCTACCTAAATTGAGCAGCTTACTAGAATCACTGCACATTCATTGAGAAAAGGGGACAACCTGTTGTGGGGCGCATCACAAGACCGAGCTTTCGATAAAGCCACCAACCTGCTTTGCTCGAACAAGCTGCTGGTACATTATGATCCATGTAAACGTTTAGTTTTGGCCTGTTATGCATCGTCATATGGAAGTTATTGCATACTCCAACAAGCCAATGAACCAGGGAAACATCAATCTGTCACGTATGCATCCAAAAGATTGTCGAAAGTTGAATGATCATTCAGCGTGGTAGAAAAAGAAGCTTTAACATGTGTGTACGGTGTTAAAATGATGCATCAATACCTGTTCGGACTGAAGTTCAAATTAGAGACTGATCACAAGCCGCTCATTTCATTGTTTTCTGAGAGCAAAGTTATCAATACCATTGCTTCATCCCGCAACCAAAGGTGGGCGCTGACATTATCTGCCTATGATTATGTCATTCGCTGCAGACCTGGCGCAGATAATTGTGCTGATGCTTTGAGCTGGTTGCCGTTGCCCACACCGGAGGTGGAATCACCACAACTGGCTAATGTTAATCATGAATGCTTTTGAGAGTGAAGGAACCCCTGTCATGGCTCAACAAGTTAAGACGTGAACCAGCCAGCACCCAATTTTATCGGTAGTAAAGGTTTGCATCCTCAAAGGGGATTGTTCTGCCATACCTAAGCAAATGTGCGAGGATGCCAAACAATACATTCGTCGCAAGAACGAACGGTCTATTCAAGCAGATTGCATATTATGGGGCAATCGCGTTGTAATGACGAAGAAAGGGAGAGAGAAGTTCGTGCATGAGTTACATAGCATACATCCTGGCATAGCGATGATGAACGCCCTCGCCAGGTACGACATTTGGTAGCCAGGAATTGATTCTGAGCTGGAAGCATGCGAGCATCAGTGCAACACTTGTATGCAGCTCAGCAAAGCACCAGCGGAATCGCCACTCAGTCTGTTAGCATGGCCATCAAAACCTTGGTCCAGGATCCATGTAGATTTTGCAGGTCCCTTTCTGGGCAAGGAGCATTTAGCGGTGGTAGATGCTAATACAAATAGAATGCATAATTATGATCGCTTATTCGAAGTGGATAGAATGCATAATCATGTCATCCAGTACCTCCACGGCAACTATAGAGAATCTCAATGCCATATTCGCCACACATGGTTTTATTAACATAGTGTTGAGGGACAATGGGTTACGATTCATCAGTCAGGAGTTTCCGGAGTTTGTGAAACTTAATGGCATACACCATGTAAGGTCAGCACCGTTCCAGGTTGCGTTCAAAGGGCAAGCTGAACGTGCAGTACAAATTATCAAGCAAAGCCTGAGGAGAGTAACCCAAGGGTCACTAAAGACCCGATTGTCCTGCATACTGCTGTGTTACAGGACAAGACCCCACACACTCATAGGGGTCTCGCCTGCTGAACTCATGATGAAAAGAGGTCTTAAGACCAAGCTGTCTCTCGTACACCATATATAAATAATCGTGCTGAATGCAGAAGAAAAAGTCAACAACAGTACCACGATCGCGCAACTGTGTCACGTGAGATTTCTGGTAATGATCTGCATATGTGTTGAACTATGGTCAGGGTCTCAAATGTACTGCTGGTATGGTCATGGCCAAGAAGGGCAACAGAGTATTGTTATTAAGCTCAAGAATAGGCAAACTTGCAGGAAACACATGGATCAGACAAAGCTGAGGCACAGAGATGAGCCAGAACATTCGGACGTAGAAATCGTCGATGACCAACCACCCTCACAGCAGCCTTCAGAGAACCCGGAATTTACCATCATGGACCTGTTCAATAAAAATAGAATTGCAATTCCTGACATGGCTACGTCCACCCCCAACAAGTCAGGCATCCAGCCACCAGCCAGAACAGACTCCGCGCGTTCACCCAAGGCTGGAATCGAAATAAGAGGGTCAACCCGGAAGAGCAATGCACCGGACCGTCTTAGCCTGTGAAACACTGTGATACGATTGCACGGGGGTGTATTTTCATGCCTGTACATTCTGTTTGTAGCCACCAGATGGTGTGATTGTTGGAGGCCACTGAGCAGCACGCACGCAAAGGCTGCCATTTTGAGTGTCAGGCACTTTGGGATTAAATAAAGCAGAGCCAAATGTGTACCTTGCTTAGTTAAACATTCCTCAGTTTGAATCTTTATTGCATATATAACAATATGAATTCTGAGTCTGGAAGGATTTGTGGGGAGCGCTGAGCATCGCTTCTATTGTTGATAAGATAATTTGAAATTGGCGGTTGCAGAAAACTGGAGCTGGAGCTGGAAGATCAGCGCTCTGCTCTCTCTCTCAATTTTGATTCTGTTGCCTCCCCTGCCGCGCTCTCTGTTGAATCTCTCATTCTGTCTCCTCCCCTTCCCGCCTCTTTCAATCTGCACTTTCTCAGTCAGGTCGGGGCTAGCTCCATAAAAAGGAGCCAGGAGCAGTTCGTTTCTCATTCCTGTCTGGCCGAGGTAAATGAGGCGATGGAATGGGCAAAAGCAGAGTCAAGTGGCACCGTAAAGTGCTCCGTGATGACATCCAGTGCATCACCAAACCAGCCATCTGCCACCTGGCTCGCCGTGGCAGTGTCAAGCGGATCTCGGGACTGGTCTACCAGGTGATGCGCGGGGTGCTAAAGTTATTCCTGGGGAATGTGATGAGGAACGCGGTCAACTACATCGAACATGTGAAGCACAGTCGGTCACTGCCATGGATGTGGAGTGCGCTCTGAAACGGCAGGGCCGCACTCTCTATAGATTCGACGGCTGAACAACTCGATCGTTTCCCCCGGACATAACACAAACGCTCTTCTGAGAGCCACCCATCGCCTCACACAGAGAGAGCAGCGACCTGGCGATGGGAGTGTGGACAGTTAGATTGGGATATATTCAGCTATTTCATTAATGGAAAGAGAAAAAAGTCTCGGATTTATATAGCGCCTTACACGACCACTGGACGTCTCAAAGACAATGACGTACTTTTTGACTGTTGCCGCTGTTGGAATATGGGAATTATTAAATCTTTGAGAACAATATTTTAATATGAGAGATCAGAAATTCGAACACGGTCAAAATGAGAGGGCGGGGATACAGAGTCTCCTTTACCCAGACATTACAGTTTCCCCTGTCATATTGTGAGGTTTCTGTGTGAGAACCGGTTAAACGAGACGGCACTGGCGGGATTGATGCGGGAATTTGTGTTTACAGGTTGCAGTGACCGGAGAAGTATTCTCGCCCGGTACAGACCGATCAGGGAATGGGACAGAATTCAAACCGGAATGTGAAACAGAATGGAATTGGTGACTGATAATGGAGCAGCAGCGAGGTTACAAAGAAAGGGATTCTTAAACTGCTGGCGGGAAATTAGAGTTTCTTTAATCTGTTTATTGATACTCTGAAATTGGCCAGCTGTTTGAAATTGACAAACTGTCAGTTTCATTTCAGTCAATCATGGCCCAGTAATCCCCGCCCCTGCTTTTCACTCTCGGTGATTGGTTCAAACTTGATTGGCAGTCGAGCTGCGACCAATCACAGCCCCGGGGCGGACACTCCCAGACACATTCAAAGGAGGCTCCCCGCATTCATCATCATAGGCAGTCCCTTGGGATTGATGAAGACTTGCTTCCACTCTAAAAATGAGTCCTCAGGTGGCTGTACAATCCAATATGAGAACCACAGTCCCTTGTCCATGTGGGCAGATAGTCATTGAGGGTAAGGGATGAAGGGACAGGTTTGCCGCACGCCCTTCCTCTGCCTGCGCTTGGTTTCTGTATTTCTCGGCGATAAGACTGGAGGTGATCAACGCCCTCCCGGATGCACTTCCTCCACTTAGGTTGGTCTTTGGCCAGGTAATGCCAGTGGTCAGTGGGGATTTTGCATTTTATCAGGGAGGCTTTGCGGGTGTCCTTGTAAAGTTTCCTCTGCTCAAATACATCCAGGAGGCCCGAAGTATCAGTCGGGAGCGCGCCTCGACTCCCCCTGAACGGGCTCGAAGCTTGAGCACCAAATGCAACAACGGCTCTTTTCAGAGCCACCGAATCAGCATAGGAAAGATGTGTGACCGGGGCCAGCCAAATTAACCTTTGCACACATCGTGCAAATCTTGTCGTGTTACTTTCACGGGGTTTACACAGGGCAGGCGGTGAATAACTGACGGTGCGGGATTGATCCAGGTTTAAAAGTGAATGAGATGCCCAGTATATCGACAGCGCCCGCCCAATGTGGGTCAGTAAGTATAAGTGAGAGCTCTGATTGTGAATTGGTCCCTGTGCACATACCGGGATAGATTCCAGGGAGAGGACGAGGTGTCTCCAACCTGTATCTCACCTTTAACCCAGCTTTTAATGCGGGGATGTTATTTGGAATATTTTGAATTAACCAGAGATGCAATTCTGATCCAGAACTTAAAAAAGGGTGATTTTGAATGTATGAGGCGTGAATTCGCTAGGATTGATTGGCGAATCATACTTAAGGTGTTGACAGTGGATGGGCAATGGCAGACATTTACAGAACGCATGTATGAACGACAACAATTGTACATCCCTGTATAGCATAAAAATAAATAAAGGAAGGTGGCTCAACCGTGGCTATCAAGGGAAATCAGGGATACTATAAACGCCAAGGAAGTGGCATACAAATTGGCCAGAAATAGCAGCGAACCCGGCGTCTGGAAGAAATGTAGAACTCAGCAGAAGAGGACAAATAGTTTGATTAGTGCAGGGAACATAGAGTACGAGAGGAAGCTTGCAGGGAACATTGAAATCGACTGCAAAAACTTCTATAGATATGTAAAGAGAAAAAGGTAGGTCCCTTGCAGTCAGAATCAGGGGAAGTCAGAACTGGGAACGAAGAAATGGCAGACCAATTGAACAAGTACTTTGTTTCGGTATTCACTACGGAGGAAACAAACAACCCTCGGATATAAAAGGGGTCAGAGGGTCTAGGAAGAAGGAGGAACTGAGGGAAGTCCTTATTAGTCGGGAAATTGTGTTTGGAAAATTGATGGTATTGGAGACCGATAAATCCCCAGGGACTGATGGACTGCCTCCCAGAGAAAATAAGGAGGTGGCCTTGGAAATAGCGGATACATTGACAGTCATTTTCCAACATTCCATAGATTCTGGATCAGTTCCTATGGAGTGGAGGGTAGCCAATGTCGCCCCGCTTTTTTAAAAAAGAGGGAGAGAGAATACATGGAATTATAGACCGGTCAGCCTGACATCGGTAGTGGGTAATGTGATGGAATCAATTGTTACGGATGTCATAGCAGCGCATTTGGAAAGAGATGTCATGATAAAGTCTTTCGACAAGGTCCCACACAAGAGATTAATGTGCAAAGTTAAATCACATGGGATTGTGGGTAGTGTGCTGACATTGAGAACTGGTTGGCAGATAGGAAGCAAAGAGGAGGAGTAAATGCGTACTTATCAGAATGGCAGGCAGTGACTAGTGGGGTAGCGCAAGGATCTGTGCTGCGGCCCCAGCTGTTTACATTGTACATTAATGATTTAGACGAGGGGATTAAATGTAGTTTCTCCAAATTTGCGGATGACCCTAATTTGGGTGGCATTGTGAGCTGCGAGGAGGATGCTATGATGATGCAGAGTGACTTGGATAGGTTAGGTGAGTGGGCAAATGCATGGCAGATGCAGTATAATGTGGATAAATGTGAGGTTATCCACTTTGGTTGTAAAAACAGAGAGACACATTTTTATCTGAATGGTGTCAGATTAGGATAAGTGAGGTGCAACGAGCCCTGGGTGTCATGGTACATCAGTCATTGAAGGTTGGCATGCAGATCCAGCAGGCAGTTAAGAAGGCAATGGCATGCATGCCTTCATAGCGAGTGGATTTGAGTGCAGGGGCAGGGATGTGTTACTACAGTTGTACAGGGCTTTGGTGAGGCCATACCTGGAGTATTGTGTACAGTTTTGGTGTCTTAACTTGAGGAAGGACATTCTTGCGATTGAGGGAGTGCAGCGAAGGTTCACCAGACTGATTCCCGGGATGGCGGGACTGACATATCAAGAAAGACTGGATCAACTAGGCTAGTCTTCACTGGAGTTCAGAGAAATGAGAGGGGATCTCATAGAAAAGTTTAAAATGTTGACGGGTTTAGACAGGTTAGATGCAGAAAGAATGTTCCCAATGTTGGGGAAGTCCAGAACCAGGGGTCACAGTCTAAGGATAAGGGGTCAGCAATTAAAGATGGAGATGAGCAGAATCATCTTCACCCAGACAGTGGTGAACCTGTGGAATTCTCTACCACAGAAAGATGTTGAGACCAATTCACTAAATATATTCATAAAGGAGTTAGATGTAGTCCTTACTACAAAGTGAAGCAAGAGGTCTGGCGAGAAAGCAGGAATGGGGTACTGAAGTTGCATGTTTAGCCATGGAATCAATTATTAAGGATGTCATCGCAGTGCATTTGGAAAGAGGTAATATGATAGGTCCAAGTCAGCATGGATTTGTGAAAGGGAAATAATGCTTGACAAATCTTCTGGAATTTTTTGAGGATGTTTCCAGTAGAGTGGACAAGGGAGAACCAGTTGATGTGGTATATTTGGACTTTCAGAAGGCTTTCGACAAGGTCCCACACAAGAGATTAATGTGCAAAGTTAAAGCACATGGAATTGGGGGTAGTGTGCTGACATGGATTGAGAACTGGTTGTCAGACAGGAAGCAAAGAGTAGGAGTAAATGGGGACTTTTCAGAATGGCAGGCAGTGACTAGTTGGGTACCGCAAGGTTCTGTGCTGGGGCCCCAGCTGTTTACACTGTACATTAATGATTTAGACGAGGGGATTAAATGTAGTATCTCCAAATTTGCGGATGACACTAAGTTGGGTGGCAGTGTGAGCTGCAAGGAGGATTCTATGAGGCTGCAGAGCGACTTGGATAGGTTAGGTGAGTGGGCAAATGCATGGCAGATGAAGTATAATGTGGATAAATGTGAGGTTATCCACTTTGGTGGTAAAAACAGAGAGACAGACTATTATCTGAATGGTGACAGATTAGGAAAAGGGCAGGTGCAAAGATACCTGGGTGTCATGGTACATCAGTCATTGAAGGTTGGCATGCAGGTACAGCAGGCGGTTAAGAAAGCAAATGGCATGTTGGCCTTCATAGCGAGGGGATTTGAGTACAAGGGCAGGGAGGTGTTGCTACAATTGTACAGGGCCTTGGTGAGGCCATACCTGGAGTATTGTGTACAGTTTTGGTCTCCTAACCTGAGGAAGGACATTCTTGCTATTGAGGGAGTGCAGCGAAGGTTCACCAGACTGATTCCCGGGATGGCGGGACTGACCTATCAAGAAAGACTGGATCAACTGGGCTTGTATTCACTGGAGTTCAGAAGAATGAGAGCGGTCCTCAAAGAAACGTTTAAAATTCTGACGGGGTTAGACAGGTTAGATGCAGGAAGAATGTTCCCAATGTTGGGGAAGTCCAGAACCAGGGGACACAGTCTAAGGATAAGGGGGAAGCCATTTTGGACCGAGATGAGGAGGAATTTCTTCACCCAGAGAGTGGTGAACCTGTGTAATACTCTACCACAGGAAGTTGTTGAGGCCAATTCACTAAATATATTCAAAAAGCAGTTAGATGAAGTCCTTACTACTAGGGGAATCAAGGAGTATGGTGATAAAGCAGGAATGGGGTACTGAAGTTGCATGTTCAGCCATGAACTCATTGAATGGCGGTGCAGGCTAGAAGGGCCGAATGGCCTACTCCTGCACCTATTTTCTATGTTTCTATGTTTCTATGAACTCTTTGAATGGCGGTGCAGGCTCGAAGGGCCGAATGTCCTATTCCTGCACCTATTTTCTTTGTTTCAATGTTTCTATCCTGTATAAAAATGAAAAGGGTAAATATCTCCATGGATCAATGTGTTCAGGATGTATAAACATCTCCCTATGGAATTATTGTCCCAATAAGATACGGTGAGCCCATCAACTGCTCATTTCCTTTATACTCGGCTCTTAACATCCGTTCATATTCAACTCTTCCAACAATGTTTTGAATGATTGGTGGTCTGACGTTCAGGTGCCGCCTGATTTGTATTTTTCTGAAGCCAGTCCCTCGCGACATTTATTCACTGATCTGAATATTGGCTAACAGCATCCATGCGGAGCCTGGTTGGTGATCTGGACTTCGAGATGTTCATGCTCTTATCTGAGAATGTCTGAGGCTCGTTTTTGATCAGCACACTCGCAGCTTAATTACAGAGATTTAATATTAAATTAGAACCGGGAAACTGCGACCCATAGAACTGTAACCAGCCCTTTCATAGATACTGTGTGTGTCTATGAAAAGAGCCTTTGGGTTTATAGATACAACCCTGTCCGCTTTACATGCTCTTGGTTTTCTTGGGCAGCAGCACAGCCTGAATATTAGGTAGCACCCTGCCCTGAGCGATGGCCACCTTTCCCAGCTGCTTGTTGAGCTCCTGGTCGTTGCGGATGGCCAGCTGCAGGTGACTTGGTGTGATACGCGTCTTCGTGTTGTCGCGGGCCGCGTTGCTGGACAGCTCCAGGATTTCAGCGGTCAGATACTCGAGCACAGCAACCATTTAGACCGGGGTTCCGGCACCCGCATGCTCAGCGTAGTTCCCCTTCCGCAGGAGCATTTGAACACGGCTCACAGGGAACTGCAGTCCGGCCCGGGAGGAGCGAGACTTGGCCTTGGCCTGAGCTTCACCGCCGCTTTTTTCCTCTTCCAAACATTTACTTAATCCACACGTTCAGAGAAAGAATGAGAAACTGTTCCCACATCTGCCCTTCTTATACCATGTCGAGGAATGCAGAGAGCGAACTTGTGATTGGTTGCTCTGTGAGGAATTTCTTTGGTCTTTTCTGATGACCAATCGCAGCCTGTTTAGCCCGCCAATGAAACCTGGGCGGAAATGACTGTTCACAACAGTCAGTCTTCTAACGATTTAGAAATTGCTAAAATACCGCAAACAATTGTTAAAATTGCGGATTATGAAAGTAACTTCACCATTAGCCAAATAATTCCAAACATTTTTTGTTTCCTTTTGTCTTAATCCATAATTCCTTTGCAAGTTCCAAGTTTTTACAATCAGGATTACATTCCGATTCAGTTTAAACTATCTGTAATGTGCGAGAATCATTCCCCACTGATTCTGTAAAGGGATACATTCCAGCTCAATCTTTCTAAAACTCGGGAGTCATAGATTATCGATCGATCCAGCGCAAAGGCGGCAGTGAGACCAGAACTGCGAGTCCCTTTGTGAAAAGTAAAGAGGGACAGAGTGTTCAAACTGTCCCGTTTGTTACGCTCGGACTCCAGGTTGTAACTGGGTCGTTACCCTCGGACTCCAGGGTTAATAATGTGTTTGACTCCTAACTAGAATTTTCTTTTAAATTGAAAAGGGCTTGAGAGAGAATGAGGTGGCCAAAGTCTGAATCTCAGCCTAAAACAAGCTTCAAATTCATCAGCAGGCGGTGTAAAGGAACGGGCCTGAGAGTAATGGGAAAAAGCGACCAGGGACCTTGTTTGTAGTTTACGTCAAAGCAGACAGTACAATCGGTTATCTGAGAATTTAAAACTAAATCTGTAGCTGGGACTGCAAAGGTTCGCACACACTTATTCAGAAAATAATTACAGTAAATTGAGTCCAAATGCAGATGCGTTTGTGCAGCTTTTTCAGCGAGGTTGTGGGTGGCTCTTAAAAGTGCCGTTGTGTTTGGGTTTGATCTTTGAGGACAGCGCGCAGTTATACTTGGAGCTGGTGGATATAGTCACTGCCTTTACCCCATCCGACACGCCGTGCTTGGCCAGCACCCTGGGTAGTAGCAGGCGCACGGTGGTCTGGATCACCCGGGAGCTGATGGTGCAGCGCTTGTTGTAATGAGCCAGGCGGGAAACCTCACCCGCAATGCGCTTCAAAATATCGTTCACAACCGAGTTCATGATATCCATAGCCTTGGAGCACACTCTCTGAGAAAACTCACTTAACCCACTCACTGATCGCACTCACTGAGCATTCTCACTGACCCTCCTCACAGAGCCCTCTCACTGACCACGCTCACTGATCCCACTCACTCAGCCCACTCACTGAGCTCACTCACTGATCCCACTCACTGAGCCCTGACCCCTCTCACTGAGCACGTTCACTGAACCCAATCACTGACCTCACTCACTGACACCTGACCCCACTCACTGAGCCCATTCAATGACCCCACTCACTGAGCCCTGACCCCAGTCACTGAACCCACTCAGTGAGCGAACCACAAGTAGCAAAGTTCGGAGCCATCTATATCGGCGAACTATTAGACTCGTCAAAAAGATAATTATGTGCTTCATAAACCGCACAGTGGAGCTGCAGAAAAATTTAATTTTGGAACTTCACAGGAATTATTCCCAGAAAAAAAGGTATTAGCTCGAGAAACCGTTGAATTAGCAACGGAAAGAGGGGAGTTACCTTCAAAAACAGATGCATTAGGAGATCCACAATCTGGGATATTAGGATATCAAGAAAAAACATGAGCTCCAGAAACAGAGGAATCAGCTCCAGGAATAGGGGAATTGGAAGCTGCAGAGAGGGGAATTAGGCTCAAGAAACAGGTAAACTAGCTATTTCTATCGCAGCGGAATTAGGAGAGCGCACCATAAGTAGAATAATTCAAAGCTAAATATATCCTGAAAATGGTAGCCACATAAAAAGCACAATTAGGTACTTCATAAACAGCGCAATGTGGAGCTCCGGAAAAAAGACAATTAGGAGCTCCACAAACAACTCAAAACCTGCAGAAAGAGGTGAACTAGGACTTCCAAAAACTGTGGAATTTTCTCCACAAATAACGGTATTAGCTCCAGAAACAGGGGAAGTTAGCCAAAAACTAGAATTGGGTCCTGAAAGATGATAAGTAGGAGTTACAGAAACTGGTAAATTTCTCCAGACTTGTATTAGCTCCAGAAACATCGGAAATCGCTACAGAAACAGGGCAATGTGGAAATGCAGAAACAAGGGAAGTGAGCTCCAGGAACACAGGAATAATCACAGTACGGAGAAATTAGCTCCAGAAAAATGCAATGGGGAGCTGCAAAAACAGGGGAAGCGAGCTCCAGAAACACAGGAATGAGCATAGTACCGCATTTCTCTCCAGAAATAGGGAAAGTGCGATTAGAAAGAGGATAGTTACCTTCAGGAAACGTGATTTTTCCGTTCATATTGGAGGGTAATTAGGAGAGCGCACCATAAACAGAACAATGCAGAACCATATATATCAGCAAACTACTCCACACGTAAGAAGTACAATTATGTGCTTTATAAACCGCACAATTCAGAGCTCCCGAAAAAGGGAAATTAGGAGCTCCAGAGGAATTTTCCCAAGAAAGAAAAGGTTAGCTCCAGAAAATGTTGAATTAACAACAGAAATAGGGGAGTTACCTCCATAAACAGATACATTCGGGGATCCACAATCTGGGATATGACGAACTCCAGGAAAAACATGAGCTCCAGAAACAGTGGAATTAGCTCCAGGAACAGGGGAACTAGGAGCTGCAGAGAAGGGGATTAAGAGTACGAGGAATACCGGAAATAGTTCAGAAACAAGGATATTAGCTTCAGAAATAGGGGTATTAGGTCTAGAAAGATGAGATTATAGTTACAGAAACTGCAGAATTGGGCGCAGGAGAAACTGGGGAATTAGGAGCTCCAGAAACACGGGAATTTGTTTAGAATAAAGGAAGTAGCTCTAGAAAGAAAATGAATTACATTTTGAAAGAGAAGAGTTGGCTCACGAAAGAGGAAAACTAACTATTCATGGAACAGGGGATTTAGGAGAGCGCACCATCAGCAGAATAATTCAGTGCTGAATATATCGGGGAATTGGGAGCCAGATAAAAAGCACAATTAAGTCTTTCATAAACAGCGCAATTTCAAGCTCCAGAAACAGGAGAACTGAATTAGCTCCAGAAACAGGGAAACTCGGACCAGCATAACCTGGGGTAGTCGGAGCTCCTATAAGATGTGATATAGCAGCTCCAAGGACACGGAATCTAACCCCGGAACAAGAGAATTAGCTGCAGAAACAGGGGCAATGGGGTATCCTTAATTATACTAAAGAATTCCAGAAACGGGGGAATTAGCTCCAGAAATACTAGAGTTAACTTAAAAATTGGGGAATGAAGTGCTCCAGAATCAACGGAATTGAGAGCTCTGGAAAGAGAGGGATGATAGAAATATGGTGATTATCCCCAGAAAGATCGAAAATTCGGCGCTCCGGAAACAGAGGACTTTTCAGCTACACATACAAGGTGATTAGCTCCCGGAACAGGGGAAGTTGCTCCAGAAACAGAGGAATTAGGAGCTCCACAGACTGGGAAATTAGCAGCTCCAGAAACAGCGCAATTAGCTCCAGAAACAGCGCAATTGTCTCCAAAAACAGGGGATTGCGTGGAGAAAGAGCAGAGTTAATTATCGAAAGAGCTGACTTAGCTGTCCTTGCAGCAGAGGATTGAGGAGAGTGCAACATAAAGAGGACATTTCAGAAATATATATATATAACTAGTAGACACTTAGATAGACAATTAGGTGCTTCAACAACAGCGCAATTTGGAGCTCCAGAAAAAGGACAATTAGGAGCTCCACAGCCAACTCAGAATCTCCAGAAAATGGAGAACTTGGACTTCCAAAAACTATCGAATTTTCTCCGGAAACATAGATATTAGGGAAATTAGGAGTCGCAGAAAGTGGGAAAGTAGGAGCTCCAGGACATGTGAAATAACGCGAAAACAAGGGAAGTAGCGACAGAAAGTGTGGAATTAAGTTTAGACTTAATTAGGTCTTGAAAGATGAAAAGTAGGAGTTACAGAAACTGGTAAATTAGACGCTCCAGAATCTGTGAAATTCGCTCCAGAAGCAGAGAAATGAGGAATCGCAGAAAGAGGGAAGGAGTAGCTCCAGGAACACCGGAATTAGCGTAGAAACTGGGGAATTATCTCCAGGAACAGTGGAATTAGGAGCTGCAGAGAGGGGAATTAGGAGCTCGAGGAATACTGGAATTCGTTCAGAAACAACGGTATCAGCTCCAGATATGGGGGAATTCGATCTAGAAAGTTGAGAATTAGGAGTTACAGAAACTGCCGAATTGGGCACTGGAGAAACTTTGGAATTAGGAGCTCCAGAAACACGGAAATTTGATCAGTACAACGTAAGTAGCTCCAAAAAAAAGAGATTTACATTTAGAAAGAGAAGCATTGGCTCAAGTCGCAAGGAAATTAGGAGAATGCACGCCAAGCAGAATAATGCGTAGCTAAATGTATCGGGAGATGGTAACCACATAAAACGCACAATTAGGTGTTTCATTAACAGCGCAATTTGAAACTCCAGAAACAGAGGAATTAGGATCACCTCAAATAAGTGAATTAGCTCCAGAAACAGGGGAACCATGACTTGCATAACCTGGGGTAGTAGGAGCTCCACACGATGGGATCTAGCAGCTCCAAGAACATTGAAACTAACCCCTGAACAAGGGAAATAGCTGCAGAAACAGGGGTAATTGGTTATCCTTAAATTACAGGAAATAATTCCATAAATCGGGGAATTAGCTCCAGAAATATTGGAGTTAACTCTACAAACTGAGGAATTAAGTGCTTCAGAAACACCAGAATTTGGAGCTCCAAAGAGAGGGAAGTTATGTCCAGAAATATCGCGATTATCTACAGAAAGAGTCAGAATTAAGTTCTCCAGAAAGAGAGGACATTTCAGCTACAGTTGGAAGGTGATTTGCTACAGCAACATGGAAAGTTGCTCCAATAACAAAAGAATTAGGAGCTCCACAGATTGGGAAATTAGCAGGCTCAGAAATATTAGAATTAGCTCCAGAAACAGCGAAATTAGCTCCAGAAACAGGGGAAGTGGGGTTAGAAAGAGCTCTAGAAAGAGTAACTTTAGCTGTCCCTGCAGCACAGCATTTAGAACAGCGCAAAATAAACTGGTCAAATCGGAGCTATGTATATCAGCAAACGAGTAGACAGGTAACAAGGACAATTAATTGCTTCATAAACAGTGTAAACTGGAGCTCCAGTAACAGGGGAATTAGGAGCTCCACAAAAAGCTGAAATATCTCCAGAAAGAGGACCTCCAGAAACTATGGAAACTTCTCCAGAAACAAAGGTATTTACTCCAGAAACAGCTGAATTCGCTCCAGAAAGAGGGGAATTCCATCCAAGAAGAAGGAATTTGGAGTCGCATAAAAAGGGAAAGTAGGAGCTCCAGGAACACGGGAATTATCGCACAAACAAAGGAATTAGCGCCAGAAACAGGGGAATTAGGTCTAGAAACTGTGGAAATAGGTCTGGAAAAATGAATAGTAGGTGTTGCAGAAACGGTTAAATAAGAAACTCCAGAAACCGTGGAATTCGCTCCAAAAACAGGGGAATTACTTTTAGAAAGAGGAGAGTTACCTCCATAAAAGATGAATTTACATTTCATGTTGCAGGGTAATTAGGAGAGCTCACCATAAACAGGACACTTCCTAGCCATATATATCGGCAAACTACTAGACACTAAAAGGAAAGGACAATAATGTGCTTCATAAACTGCAGAATTTGGAGCTTCAGAAAAAGGGAAATTCAGATCTTCTGAGTAATATTTCCCAGAAACAATGTTAGCTCCAGAAACAGTTGAGTTAGCAAGAGAAACCGGGGAATTATCTCCAGAAACAGCTGCATTAGTCGATCCACAATCTGGATATCAGGAGCTCCAGAAAGACATGAGCTCCAGAAACAGGTGAATTATCTCCAGCAACAGAGGAATAAGGAGCTGCAGAGACGGGAATTAGGAGCTCCTGTATGACTGGATTTTAGTTCAGGAATATGCGTATTACCTCCAGAAACAGGGGAATAAGGTTTACAAAGAGGATAATTAGGAGTTACAGAAACTGCCGAATTAGGCACTGGAGAAACTGGTGAATTAGGAGCTCCAGAAACATGGAATTTTATTGAGTAAAGCGAAAGTTGCTCCAGTAAAAAGCAATTACTTTTAGAAAGAGAAGCGTTGGCTCATAAAACTGGTAAACTATCTATTCCTGCAGCGGGCGAATTAGGAGAGCGCAGCATAAGCAGAATAATTCGAAGCTAAATATATCAGGGAAATGGTAGCCACATAAAAAGCCCAATTTGGTGTTTCATATATAGCGCAATTTGAAGCTCCAGAAACAGGGGAATTAGTGTCTCCACAGTTAAGTGAATTATCTCCAGAAATAGAGAAACTAGGACCTGCATAACCTGGGGTAGTAGGAGCGCCAGCCACAGCGGCATTGGCAGCTCCCATAAGATGGGATTTAGCAGCTCCAAGATCATTGAATCTAAACCCGGGACAAGGGAAAAAGCTTCCGAAATCGCAAATGGAATATGCTTAGTTACCAGAATTAATTCCAGAAACCAGTGAATTAGCTCCAGAAATATTGGAGTTAACTCCACAAACTTGGGAATTAAGGTTTCCAGAAACTGCGGAATTAGGAGCTCCAGAGAGAGCGGAATTATGTCCAGGAATATCGCGATGATATGCAGAAACAGAGAGAATTAGGTGCTCCAGAAGCAGAGGACATTTCAGCATCAGATAAAAGGTGATTTGCTGCAGGAATAGGGTAATTTGCTCCAGTATCAGAGGAATTATGAGCTCCACGGACTGGGAAATTAGCAGCAACACAAACCTTGGAATTAGCTCCAGAAACAGTGCAATTAGCTCCAGAAACAGAGGAATTGGGGTTAGAAAGAGCAGATTAAGTTCGAGAAAGAGGAGACAGCAGGGGCTTTAGGGGAGTGCAAGTGAACAGCACACTTCAGAGATATATATAAATATATGTATACATATATATATATATATATATATATATATATATATATAACTTGTAGACAATTAAATTAGACAATTAGCTGCTCCATAAACAGCGCAACTTTGAGCTCCAGAAAAAGGACAATGAGGAGATCCACAAACAACTCAGAATCTCAGAAGGAGGGGAACTATGACTTCCAGAAATTATATTTTTCTCCAGAAACTAAAGGTATTAGATCCAGAACCAGGTTTTTTGGTGCAGAAAAATGGGAATTCCCTCCGGAAACAGGGAAATTAGGACTCGCAGAAAGAAGGGAAGTAGAAGGTCCAGAAACACGGGATTTAGCGCAGAAACAACGGCATTAGCGATAGAAACAGGAGACATACCGACGGAAACAGGGGACATAAATCTAGAAACTATTGAATTAGGTCTTGAAAGATGAAAAGTAGTAATTACAGAAACTGGTAAATTATCAGCTCCAGAAACAGAGGAATTTGCTCCAGAAACAGGGGAAGCCAGCTCCAGGAACACAGGAATTTTCACAATTCAGTGCAATTAGCTCCAGAAACAGGGGAATTAAATTTAAAAACAGGAGAGTTAGCTCCAGAAAAGTTGCATTTTCGTGTTCATGTTGCGGAGTAATTAGGAGAGCGCACCATAAACAGGACAATTCGGAGCCATATATAGTCGCCAACTAGACAGGTAAAAAGCACAATTATACGTTTCACAAACCGCGCAATTTGGAGCTCCAGATAAAGTGAAATGAGGAGCTCCATAGGGATTTTCCGCAGGAAAAAAGGTATTAGCTCCAGAAAGAGTTGAATTAACAACAGAAACCGGGCAGTTACCTTCAGAAACAGCTGCATTAGGAGAATCACAATCTGGAATATTACGAACTCCAGAAAAACATGAGCTCCAGAAACAGGGAAATTAGCTCTCGGAGCAGGGGAATTAGCAGCTGCAGAAACAGGGGAATTAGCTCCAGAAACTAGGGTATTGGAAGTTACAAGAACTGCCGAATTGGGCGGTGCAGAAACTGGGGAATTAGGAGCTGCAGAGAGACAGAAATCAGTACAGGGGAAGTAGCTCCAGAAACAAGAGATTTACATTTATTAAAGTGAATAGTTGGCTCAAGAAACAGGTAAACTAACTATGCCTGTAGCAGGGGCGTTAGGAGAGCTCACCATAAGCGAAATTATTCGGAGCTACATATACTGGTTGAAATATACGCCACATAAAAATCATAATTAGGTGCTTCATTATCAGTGCAAAGTTTAGCCCCGGAGACAGGGGAACTAGGATCTCCACAAACAACTGAAATAGCTCCAGAAACTTAGGAACTAGGATCTGCATAACCTGGCGAAGTAGGAGCTCCAGCAACAGCGGCTTTGGGAGCTCTTATACAATCGATTTTTGCAGCTCCAAGAACATTGAAACTAACACCAGAACAAGGGAAATAGCTCCACGAACAGGGGAAATTGGATATCCTTAATTACAGGAATTAATTCCACAAACCGGGGAATGAGCTGCAGAAATATTGCGATACACTCCAAAGACTGGGGAATTAAGTGCTTCTGAACTACCGGAATTAGGAGCTCCAGAAAGAGGAGAATTATGTCCAGAAGAATCGCGATTAGCTCCATAAAGAGGGAGAATGTTGGGCTCCAGAAGCAGAGAACTTTTCAGCGACAGATAAAAGGAGATTAGCTCCAGGAACAGGGGAGTTTATTCCCGAAACAGAGGAATTGGAGCGCCACAGACTGGGAAATTAGCCGCTCCAGGAACATTGGCATTTGCTCCAGAGCAGGGGAGTTGCGGTTCGAACGAGCAGAGTTAGCTCGAGAAAGAGGTGACTTATCTGTCGCTGTAGCAGGGGATTTAGGAGAGCGCACCATTAACAGGACACTTCGCAGATATATATATAAAACCACTAGACACTTAAATAGGACAATTAGGTGCTTCATCAATATCGCAATTTGGAGCTCCGGAAAAAGGACAATTAGGAGCACCACAAACATCTCAGAATCTCCAGAAAGAGGGGAAATAGGACTTCCAGAGTCTATGCGTTTTTCTCCTGAAACAAAGGTATTAAAATCAAAGAAACAGAGAACATAGGTGCAGGAGTTGGTCATTCGGCTCATCGAGCATACATCACCATTCAATAAGATCATGGCTAATCTGTTACCTAAGTTGTCCTTTCCTGCTTTCTCTCCATACCCCTTGATACCTTTTGCCGTAAGGGACGTATCAAACTCCCTCTTGAATATATGCAATGAACTGGCTTCAACAACTCTCTGTGCTAGAGAATGACACAGTTTAACAACGCTCTGAGTGAAGACGTTTCTCCTCATTTCAGTCCTAAATGGCGTACACCTTATCCTTCGACTCTCTCCCCTGCTTCTAGACTTTGCCAACATCGGGAACACTCTTCCTGCATCTAACCAGTCCAGTCCAGTCAGAATTTTATATGTTTGTTTGAGATCCCATTTCATGCTTCTAAATTCTAGTCTCTCCTCATATGTCAGTCCTGTGCTCGCGGGAATCAGTCTGGGAACCTTCACTGCACTCCTTCAATAGCAAGAACGTCCTTCCTCTGATTAGGAGAAAAAATTTAACACAATATTCCAGGTGAGGCCTCAACAAGGCTCTGTACAACTGCAGTAAGACCTCCCTGCTACTCTACACAAATCGCCTAGCTATGAAGGTCAACATACCATTTGCCTTCTACACAGCCAGCTGTATCTGCATGTCAATTTTCAAATAATTGATGTACCATCACACCAAGGTCTCGTAGCATCTTCTCTTTTCCTAATCTGCCGTCATTCAGATGATATCCTGCCTTTGTAATTTTGCCAGCAAAGTGGATAACCTCACATTTATCCACTTTATACTGCATCTGCCATGCATTGGCCCACTCATCTATCCTGTCCAAGTCGCCCTACAGCCTCTTAGCGTCCTCCTCACAATTCACACCGTCACCAAGTTTAGTGTCATATGCAAACTTGGAAATATTTCACTCAATTCCTTCATCTAAATCATGAATGTATAATGTAAAGAGCTGTGGTACCAGCACTGAGCCCTGCCGCAACCCACTAGTCACTGCCTGCCATTTGAAAAATAACTGTTTATCCCGATTCCCTGCTTTTTGTCTGCCAACCAGTTTTCTATCCACGTCAGTACATTACCACCAATATCATGTGCATTAATTTTTTGCACACCAACCTCTTGTGTAAGACCTTGTCAAAAGCCTTTTTAAATTCCAAATTCAGCACATCCACTTGTTCTCCTTTGTCCACTCTACTAGTTACAACCTCAAATAATTATAGAAGGTTTGTCGCGAGTGAATTCCCCTTCATAAATACATGCTTACTTGGACCGATCCAGTCACTGCTTTCCAAATGTGCTGCTATTTTATTTTTAAGAATTGATTCCAACATTTTCCCCATCACTGATGTCAGGCTAACCGGTCTATAATTACCAGTATTCTCTCCCTCCTTTTTTACTTCCATAAACAGTTGAATTAGTTACAGAAACAGGGGAATTCCCTCCAGGAACTGGGAAATTCGGAGTCGCAGAAAGAGTGAAAGTCCGAGCTCCAGGAACACGGGAATTAGCGCTGAAACAAGGGAATGACCGCCAGAAATAAAGGATTTAGATCTAGAAACTGTGGAATTCGGTCTTGAAAGATCAGGAGTAGAATTTACAGAAACTGGTAAATTAGAAGCTCCAGAAACAGTGGAATTCACACCAGAAACAGGGCAATGCGGAGTTGTAGAAACAGAGGAATTGAGCTCCAGGAACACATGAATGATCACAGTCCATCGCAATTAGAACCAGAAACAGGGGATTTACGTTTAAAAACAGGAGAGTTACCTCCAGAAAAGTTGTATGTTCATGTTCATGTTGCGCGGTAATTAGGAGAGCGCACTATAATCAGGTCGTTTCGGAGCCATATATATCGGCAAACTACTAGATTCGTAAAAAGTACAATTATGTGCTTCATAAACAGCACAATTTGGAGCTTGGGAAAAAGGGAAATTAGGAGCTCCACAGGAATTTTCCCCAGAAAAAATGTATTAGATCAGAAACTGTTCAAGTAGCAACAGAATCAGGGGTGATACCTCCAAAAACAGATGCATTACGAGATCCACAAACTGGGACATTATGTACTCCAGCAAAGAAATGAGCTCCAGAAACAAGGGAATTATTTCCAGGAACAGAGGAATTCAGAGCTGCTGAGAGGGAAATTAGGAGTTCCATGAAAGCTAGAATTATTTCAGGAACAAAGGGGTTAGCTCCAGAAACAGGGTGAATGGGATATCCTGAATTGCAGGAATGAATTCCAGAAACTGGGGAATTAGCTCCAGAAATGTTGGAGTTAACTCCATTAACTAGGGACTTAAGTGCTCCAGAAACATCGGAATTTGGAGCTCCAGAAAGTAGTGAATTATGTCCAGAAATATGTTGATTAGCTCCAGAAAGAGTGAGAATCAGATGCTCCAGAAACAGAGGACTTTCCAGCTAGAGAAACAAGGTGATTTGCTTCAGGGGAAGTTGCTCGAAACAGAGCAATTAGGAGCACCACAGTCTGGGCAATTAGCAGCGCAATGAACAGTGGAATTAGCTCCGGAAACTAAAGTATTAGCTCCAGAAACAGCGGATGTAGCTCCAGAAACAGAAGGATTAGGATTACCAAGAGACGATTTGCCATATACAAAGGCAAATTAGCTGTTCCTGTGGCATGGAAATTAGAAGAGCGCACCATAAGTGAAATATCCCTAGAACAATGGGATTAGCTCCAGAAACAGTGGGAATGGGATCTCCATAAATACAGGAATGAATTTCAGAAACAGGGGAATTAGCTCCAAAAACATTGGAATTAGCTCCACAAACATGGGTGTTAGGTCCTCCAGTAACACCTCCTCTGGAGCCTACCTTGATCATTTATTGCCCGATTAGCACATACCTCCATTTTCCCATTTAGTATTCAATCAATCCTGCATTCCACTGCAACACAGACCTACAACTTTGTCCTTTTTCGCTGTCTATTCTTTTCAGGTCCTATCCTTGTTGATGAATCTGTAATCTTAAACATTTTCCTAAAAGATCGGATTGATCATCCGACTGTACGTAAAATCGAGTTGTTCATGCAAGGAATCTGCACGACCTGCTGAGTTTGACAGATTGTTGTGTTTTTATTCATTTTGCCTCCGTATCCCTTTTAATGGGCTGTTCTGTTTGTCTGGGAGCAATCTCTGTCTGTTTAAAATGGTGTGTTATCATAACCGGAGCATTCTGTGTCTGATTAAAAGGGATGCGCTGTCTGTTCCGGATCTCAAATTTCAAATTTAACAAACTGCCATTGGAGGAACCAAGAATTTTAATTTGTTTGAGAGAAAGAAAATATCATTTGCCTGTGTGTTGCACCTGATCAGTGATGCTCGTATATATTAGGGCAATCCCCTGGGTCCTGCTCCTGATCAGTGATGCTGTTAGATATTGGGGCAATCCCCTGGGTCCTGCTCCTGATCAGTGATGCTGGGATATATTGGAGCAATCCCCTGGGTCCTGCTCCTGATCAGTGATGTTGCTATATTTTGGGGCAACCCCCTGGGTCCTGTTCCTGATCAGTGATGCTGGTATATTTTGGGGCAGTCCAATGGATCCTGCTGCTGATCTGTGATAATGGGATATATTGGGGCAATCCCCTGAGTCCTGCTCCTGATAAATGATGTCGGGATGTGTTAGGGCAATCCCCTGGGTCCTGATCCTGATCAGGGATTTTGGGATATATTGGGGCAATTTCCTGTTCCTGATCAGTTACGGAGGAAAATATTGCGGCTAATCTCCTGTTTCCTGGTCCTGATCTGAGATGCTGGGTAATCATCAGGAGGCTGATGCTGATCAGTGTGGAAAGTATTCAGCTGGAATGTTGTTGAATGATCGAGGAGAAAAATGTTGGTCAGCCAGTTTAAGTGCCAGGATTTGTGGATATGGACACCAAGATCTCTCTGCTCATCTTGAATTTTCTAATTCGTGCCATTTATACCATACTGACTTTCCATATTAGTGTCCCAAGGGGTATCGCTTCATACTTGTCTACGTTGAACTCCATCTGCCATGCTTCTGCCCATTTCAACATCCTGTCTCAATCAGCTCAAAGCTCATAACTAGCCATATCATTACCTACTACTGTGCCAAATTTTGCATATTCTGTAAAGTTTTGAATTCCGCTCTTTACAACTTACTCCAGGTGTTTATAATAATTGCATAGAGTAATGTAGCCACAATTGGTACCTGAGTATCAGCACGGCAAACCCCCTCACAATCTGAAAAACATCCAACCATCACCATGCTTTGATGTTGTTACTGAGCTCATTTTCCACACCCCACTTTCCACTTAATTCCCTGCAGTTCCATCTTTGTAATGACGACTTGTGTGTGACTTTGTCTAATTCGTTCACAGTGCAGCAAGATACAAAATGAACGCCATGAGGTCAAAGAATGGCACAAAATGTTCTGCTGATTAGCAATTACCGCCGTCTCTCAGCTGAAGAATCAGCTTTTCTTCATGTTGAACACCACTTGGAAGAAGCAGGGCACAGAACGTAATCTGGGTATGGGTCATTAATGACCATCAACAAGAGTGGCTCAGTCGCACCACTATTGACCGTGCTGGCCGAGATCTTCATGGTCATAGCTGCCAGACTGGCCTTTCGCATCACATAAGTGGCAGGCAATGTCAACCTCTATCAATCGAGATTCTAACCACCTTCACTTGATAGTCAACAGCATTACCATCGCCGAATCCCCGACTAACAAATCCTGGGGTCACCATTGACCAGAAACTTAACTTGGCCAGCTACATAAATAATGTGGCAACAAGAGCAGGTCGGATTCCGGGTAATCTCGGCGAGTGTCTCAACTCCACACTCAGATTTTCAACCATCTACAATGCACATATCAGGATTATGATGGAGTACTCTCCACTTGCCTGTCTGAGTGCACCTTCAACAACACTCAAAAAGCTCGGCAACATCCAGGACTTAGCAGCCCGCTTGATGAACAAAGCATCCACCAGCTTAAAGATTCACTCCCTGCAACATGAGTGTACCGTGGCTGCAGTGTGTACCATCTGCAAGGTTTGCTGCCGCAACTCGCCAAGGATTCTTCAGCAGCACCACCCAAACCATGCAACCTCGACCAGCAAGATGGTCAAGGGCAGCAGGCGCATGGGAACAGCATCACTTGGAAGAGCAACACGATGTTACACATCAACCTGACATGGTTATATTTTGCCGATGTTCCATCGTTGCTGAGTAAACATTCTGTAACTCCCTCCCGAACAGTACTGTTACCACAAGGATTGCCGCAATTCATGAAGGCATTTCACCACCACCTTCTCACGGGTATTTAGGCGATGGACAATAAATGCTGGCATTGCCAGCGATAACCACATCCTGGAATGAATTAAAAAATCTAGGGGATCCCCACTTATATCCGCTGATATGTATTACACGTCGTGGCACCCTAAATTCTCGACACAGAGCTCGCTAGATACTTGTGGCCAGTGGTGAACGCTTTGCATTGCGACCAACGTTAAATTCCAGCGGAATAATTGGCATATAATTAGTGTGAACGGTATAGAGGGCGCGTTATTCATAAAATATATTGAGCTCAGCATTTTGAGCCTGTACTTAGCAAGACAAACAATAGAGGGAGAAATCCTGATCTGAGGTTTAATTAATTAAGTTGTATAGGTGGGTGAGAATATGTTGGTGGCATTGATCATAATTCAGTAAAATTTATTGTATTTATGATAAAGGAGACAGATAGACTAGGAGTTACAAGTTTCAATTGGGGAAAGGCCAATTTTAATTTGGTGAGATGCGATTTATCGAATGTGGACTGGAAACAACTACTGAAGGTAAATCAATGCCGGAGTAGTGTGAGGCATTCGAGGAAGAGATAGAGAGGTTTCAGAGCAAATATGTTTCTTTCAAGAAAAAGTGTGGACCTCAACATCAAGAGCTTCCTGGATGTCAATTAATATAATGAGACAAAAAAGAGAAGCTTAAGTCAGATACAGAAATCTAAATACTACAGAAAGCCAAGCGGTAAATGGAATTAAAAACAAAATTACAGAACTATGACAAAATATTGGCAAGTAAAATCAAGGAAAACACAAAGATATTTTATAAATACATGAAGGCCAAAAGCCTACCTACAGAAAGTGTATGGCCTATTAGAGACCAACAAAGTAACATGTGTATTGATTTGGAAGATGTGGGAATGTTCCTCAACGAAAAATGTATATCTGCCTTCACAAGGGACACGATGCAGAAATTGTAGTTAAGGGTTGGTGTGTGAATTATTAGATTAGATAAATGTAGTGAGAGTGGAAATGTTAAGTTTCTTTATCATTTTTGAAAGATGAGACTTCACTGTGCTCGGAAGAAATGTAACCCAGGCTATTAAATTAATCAATGGAGAAAATAGCGGAGGCTCTGTCCATCAATTTCCAATCCGCTATGGAATAAAGTGTGGTGCCAGAGGACTTGCGGTTTGCAAACACTGTACCATTGTTTAAAATGAAGAAAGGGGTTCACCGAGTAATTCAAGCTGTGTGACCCTGAACTAGACCGTGGGACAATTATTGGAAAAAGTCTGAGTGACAGTATTAATCATCATATGTAACGGCACGGATTAATCAAGGACAGTCAGCATGGATTTGTTAAGGGAAACTCATGTCGAACTAATATGATAGTGTTTTTTGAGGCGGTAACAACGAGGTTCGGTGAAGACAGTTTTTTGATGTAGTCTGCATGGATTTGAATCATTGCTTGCAGCAAACTCCCACATGGAAGAAAAATAAAAATCATCGGATCCAAGGGAAAGTGTCAAGTTGGATCCATAATTCTCCCAGTGGCAGGACGCAAAGGCCCAAATGATTGGTGTGTTTTTGTGACTGGAAGATTGTTTCCAGTGGGGTTCGGCAGGGCTCAGTACTAGGTCCCTTGCTGTTTGTTTACTATATCAATGCAAGAATTTCAATTAGTTTCTCCCCGCTACCGATCACTTACCACCCATTTAAACGCTGAGATGTTATAACACCCGGTTGTCTCCCATTTACCCAGAAGTGGATACTAACGTCCATCTATCGCCTATTTATTAGCCATTTTCGCCAGCATTAGTTTTGCAATCAATTTAAAGCCGACATTTAATTTAACCACTCGTCCATATGTTTATGACGTCAACATCTAGAAAACAGATTTTAATGGAAACTAACGCCCATAAACCGCCCAGTCGAACGTTAGCCCAAAAAAACGCTGAAAAAAGGTGAATTCACCTGATCTTAACCCAGCGGCATGGAATCCATTTCGTAAATGGAAGGCCTTTACTAGAAAAGGCTGCTTCAATTTCTGGAGAGCATTGATTTAATCTGTGGGTTATTTTAAGTGAATATCAAAATTTAAGAAACATCTTATAATACTGTGGACGAATTTACAATAATTTATGAAATTTCGGATGAAAATGTATTATTTCTGATGAATAGGTCTAATAGTAATTGTAATGGGGCCTGCAATTTCTCAGCCTGTATTGATGACTACTCACATGCTGCAGACTAGAGGTGAAAGAAGGGATATTGAAGAGCATTATCTGTCCAATTAAGGACGTGACAGGAGGAGGAGGAGAACGTGCACCCGTCGCACTTCCAGAGAGAAACGGTCTTACCTGAACGTGTCGGTGAACACGTGCCTTAGGAGAGTATGATTCCAAAAGAGGTCATCGCTGGAATATGCCAGATCTGCATCCTAACAGCACCATCATGACCGTGCTGCCCTTTGAGGTCAAGGTTACTGCGGCACTTTCCTACTATGCATCTGACTCCTTTCAGGTATCAGCAGGCGAAATTTGCGACATCTCTCAGTATGCCACGCATTGCTGCTTTCGATAGGTTACTGAAGCACTTTACACTCAAAGGATGGACCTGATAAGCTTCCCTTTGACCAGGGTGGCACAGACTGAGGGGGCTTTGGATTTCTCCAGAATAGCAAACTTCCCCAAGTTACAGGGAGGAATACACAGCACGCACATCGCCATGCGAGCACCCTTTCAGGATGCAGAGGTGTTTCTGAACCCAAAGGGAGTCCACTCCCTAAATGTGCATCTCGTTGTTGACCACAAGGAAATAATCATGGCATTCAAATGCAACATTTCCAGGAAGCTTCCCTGATGCACTCATCTTGCGTGAGAGTACTTTGCCTGACCTGATTATGAATCAGCCAAAAGTCACGGTTGGATGCTGGTGATAAAGGATATGGCCTTACCAGCTGACTGATGGACTTCCCTGCGTAAGCCGCAGACAGAAGCCGAGAGGTGATAACATGAAAGCGACATCGCCACTCAAAATGTCGTCGAAAAGACAATTGGAATGCTTAAGCATCACTCCAGATGCCTGGACCATTCAGGAGACGAATTGCAATAATACTCTGAGTCGTTTGCTCAATTAATTGTGGAGTGCTGCATGCTGCATAATTTGGCTATCAGGTAGGGATAAGAATTGCCAAATGGGACTGCCGATCCACCTCAGGAGAAGAGAAGACGATGAAGATGAGGTGGACGATGACCTCGGGGAAGACACTCAGGTTGATTTTGAAACCATGCCCTCACTCTCCTCCAGAACGCCGGAGGGGCCCGTTGTGCCTAAACAGCTGAAAGTTTTATGTCTGCAGCTCATAAATCAAAGGTTTGCGTTAAGTTTGTGACAAGTACCGTTACGTTTGATGTTAACCTTTCATGGTAAGGACTCGCCGGAGTTCAACGCTACAAGTAGCTGAATACAATGCACAACAATGTTAAGTTAAGTTTTTATAAATACGTTTAACAATATATTTCTTTGAATAAAACATAACACAAGACAACACAACACAACAGTACCCCCTCCCCCACCTCAACCCAAACTTTCAACATTTTAACGTTTTAGCAATACAATTACAAAAGACTTTAATAAAAAAGCCTTCGTAACCCACTCTCTCCCAAACCATCCCAACAATGAAACATTTAAAAACAGGAAAAATTTAATCATCTAAAAGTAAAGCGAAACATACACCCACCCCACAGACAACAATATTTACATATAACAAAACACATTCCCTCCATCCTTACGGCCACACCCCTACTTAACTTCCGCCGGTCTGATCAGCACCTCTTTCCTTTCACCGACCAACACCAATGTGATGATGGTGGAGAGGACATTTCTGTGGAAATATCCTCCGAGCCAGATGCAACAGCTTCCTCTGGCTCGCATGAGTCTCGGGCAATGGGGGTGCGGCACCTTGGGGAGCAGTGCCGGATTCCGGGACCGATGATAGCACTCTGACTCCAGTGTCCCTGGCTATTATCTCCAGGGCCACCGCTATCTGTGTCATTTTCTCGTTCACTTTAGTGGATCGGGTGGCCATCTGCTGAGATATTCCACACATTTCCTGGAGGAGCTCTTAACAAAACTCAACGCTTCTCCAGGACAAGTTAACCATGTACACGCTATGATCTCCTGTTCGTGGAGCAGTTTGACTTCTCCGAACCAACCGCCGCGTGGTCGTCACCGGCAGTGAATCACTGGAGGCACCCTGTGGCAAAGCACTTGGCCCAGCTAACTCCTCGTTCGAGGAGTACGTGGCCGCAGGAACACTGGAAGCTACGGCTGCTGCAGGCTCCTCCTTGACCTCCTCACTTTCCTCAGTGGAGAGTAGGACCCGCAGCAGAACGGGAGAGATTCAGGGCTCCACGAACCAAGAAATAAGTTAGACCGGCTCCATTGTTTGAAGTGGTTGTTCGATTTCCAAGGCCTACGCCCTTGGTTGAACTAGAAGACAAAAAATACCTAAGTAGAGGAGAAGGCGGTGCTTGGGTCACATCGGAATCCAAACACTGCACAGCCATGTGCATGAGAGCAACTCTAATGTTGTAAGAATGATGACAGACTTCACGTTTGATGATCATCATGATCGTACAAAATTAGCATAACAATAACTTTCATGATCCCATCATTAATTACATAACATTACATTACATAACATAATATTACATAAAATTGCATCGATAAATCATCAATGATATATTTTATGTACATATGAGGCATCAATTGACTTTACATCACCCAATGGTTTATAGTTTACTCACGTGGCCTGAAGACAGGTTCTGACGCAGCAAAGGTGGGCAAACGATTGTGAAACCCCAGAAGTGCCAGCACCGGCTCCTCGAGATCGGTGAGGGGACATTGATCTGCTGGGCCATCACCCGTGCTCCGCTGCTCGTCCCTGTTCTATGAAAGATTTTTCTGCAAAAGGTGACAACGGCATGTCATGGCATAAGATCATTGTCAGGTATTGTTACAGATAGAGATACATAGGAAACTGACAGATATTTTATTATTATCATTATTATTATTAATACGCAACACAACACAACACACATGACTATCCACCGTAAAAGTTATACATACTGCATGCATGGTTACATCTGCCGTCTGCAAAAAATATTGCTTAAGATCGACATTTGTATTAAATGCTGAATGAGAGGTGATCTTTTCGAAACGTATAAGATTATGAGTAGGATTTACAAGTTGGATGCAGAGAGGATGTTTCTACTGATAGTGGAAACTAGAACAAGGGGGAATAATCTTAGAATATGGGACCAACCATTCACGGCTGAGATGAGAACGATTTTCTTCTTCCAGAAGGTTGTAAATTTGTAGAATTCGCTGCCTCAGAGAGCTGCGGAAGCTGGGTCATTGAATAAATGTAAGACAGAGATAGACAGTTTCTTAAACGATAAGTGAATACGGGGATATGGAGAGCGGGCAGGGACTCGTGCTGAATCCATGAATGGAACAGCCATGATCATATTAAACGGCGGCGCAGGCTCGAGAGGGCCGTATGGCCTACTCCTGTCCAATTTCTTATGTTCCTTTGTTCTTAATTCCAATTAAACACTCACTGTGTTCTCCCAAATTTCCCAGTCCTCTATTTCAAATGAAACTCTCACTGTGTTCCCCTAAATTCCCCAGACCTCTATTTTTACTTAAACATGCACTGTGTTCCCCGAAATTCCCTGGCCCTCTAATTCTCATTAACCACTCACTGTGTTCCCCTAAATTCCTCAGCCCTCTATTTCTAATTAAACACTCACTATGTTGCCCTTAATTCCCCAGTCCTCCCATTCTATTTAAACTCTCACTGTTTGCCGCTAAATCCCCAGTCCTCCATTTCTTATAAGACAATGACTCTATTTCTCTGCAATTACCTTTATATGATTTATAACTGAACAGTTTTTCTATTGCCCTAAATGCACCAGTTCTCTGTTTCACATTAAACTGTGACTGCATCCCTCGACACTCACCTGACCTATATTTGTAACTTAACAGTAATTTAGTACCATGAATACCCTGATGATGCCCATTTCCTGTCGTGTTGGCGACGAACTCATTCTGACCGCGTGATCCACGTCGTGTTACATATAAACATAGAAACATAGGAAATATGTGCAGGAGTAGGCCATTCGGCACTTCGAGCCTGCACCACCATTCAATCAGATCATGGCTGATCAATCCTTCAGTACCCATTTCATGATTTATCTCCATACATCTTGATCCCCTTAACCGTAAGAGCCATATCTAAATCCCTTTTGAATATATCCAGTGAATTGGCATCAACAACGCTCTGTGGCAGGGAATTCCACAGGTTAAGAACTCTCTGAGTGAAGAAGGTTCTCCTCATCTCAGTCCTAAATGGTCTACCCCTTATCCTAAGACTATGTTCCCTGTCTCTGGACTTCCCCAACATCGGGAACATTGTTCCCGCATCTAACCTGTCCAGTCCCATCAGAATCTTATATGTTTCTATGAGATCTCCTCTCATCCTCCTAAACTCCAGTGACTAAAGGCCCAGTTGATCCAATCTCTCCTCATATGACAGTCCAGCCATCCCTGGAATCAGTCTGCTGAACCTACGCTGCATTCCCTCAAGAGGAAGAACATCGTTCCTCAGACACTAAACACAAGGTGAGGCCTCACTAAGGCCCTGGACAACTGCAGTAAAACCTCCCAGCATCTGTATTCAAATCCCCTAGCTATGAAGGCCGACATAACATTTGCATTCTTTATCGCCTGCTGTACCTGCGTGCACTCTTTCAGTGACTGATTAACCATGACTCGCAGGTCTTGTTGCACCTTTCCTTTTCCTCATGTGCCGCCATTCAGATAAAATTCTGCCTTCGTGTTTTTGCCCCAAAATGGATAATCTCACATTTATCAACATTATCCTGCCTCTGCCATGCATTTGAACACTAACTTAACCTGTGTAAGTCACCCTGCAGTGTCTTAGCGTCCTCCGCACAGCTCACACCGCCACCCAGTTTAGTCTCATCTGCAAACTTGGAGATATTACACTCTATTCCTTCATCCAAATCGTTAATGTATATTGCAAAGAGCTGGTGTCCCAGCACTGAGCCCTGCGGTACTGCAGTGGCCACTGCCTGCCATTCTGAAAAGGACTCGTTTATCCCGATCTCTGCTTCCTGTCTGCCAACCAGTTCCCTATCCATCTCAGTATATTACCTCCAATACCATGTGCTTTAATTTTGGACAACAAACTCTTGTGCGGGACCTCATCAAAAGCCTTCTGAAAGTCCAAATACACCACATCCACTGGTCCTTCCTTGTCCACTCTATTAGTTGCATCCTCAAAAAGTTCCAGAAGATTCGCCAATCATGATATCCCTTTCATAAATCAATGCTGACCAGATCCGATCCTGTCACCGCTTTCCTAATGCGCTGCTATTTCATCCTTCATGATCGATTCCAACATTTTCCCCACTACTGATGTCAAGCGAACCGGTCTATGATTACCTGTTTTCTCTCTCACTCCTTTGTTGAAAAGTGATGGTAAATTACCTACCCTCCAGTCCATAGGAGCAGAAACAGAGTCGATAGACTGTTGTAAAATGATCACCAATGCATCCACTATTTCTAGAGATACATCCTTGAGCATTCTGGAATGCAGACGACAGGCCCATCAGATTTATCGGCATTCAATCGCATCAATTTTCCGAACACAATTTCCCGCCCAATAAGCATATCCTTCAGTTCCTCCTTCTCACTCGACCCACTGTCCCTAGTACCTTCAGACGGTTATTAGTTTCTTCCTACGTGAAGACAAAATCGAAGTGTTTGTACAATTGGTCCTACATTTCTTTGTTCCCCATTATAAATTCAACTGAATCTAACTGCAAGAGTCCTACGTTTGGCTTTACTAATCTTTTTCTCTTCACATATTTATAGAAGCTTTTGCAGTCAGTTTTTATATTCCCTGCAAGCTTCCTCTCCAAGTGTTTGTTCCCCCTCTTAATTAAACCCTTAGTCCTCCTCTGTCGATTTCTGAATTTCTACCAGTCCTCAGGTTTGTTGCTTTTTCTAGCCAATTTAGATGCCTCTTTCTTGGCTTTAACACTATCCTTAATTTTCTTTGTTAGCTATGCTTGAGCCACCTTCCCAGTTTTATTTTTACTCCAGACAGGGATTTACATTTGCTGAAGTTCATCCATGTGATCTTTAAATCTTTGCCATTGCTTATCCAGCGTCTCCCCTTTGAGTGTTGTTTGCCATTCTAGTCTAGCCAATTCACGCCTCATACCGTCGAAGTTACCTTTCCTTAAGTTCAGGACCTTAGTTTAAAAATTAAATTTGTCACTCTCCATCTTAATAAGGAATTCTACCAAATGATGTTCACTTTTCACCAAGGGGCCTCGCGCAACAAGTTTAGTCCCTTCTCATTACACATCACCCAGTCTAGGATGTCCAGCTCCCTGGTTGATTCCACGACATATTGGTCTAGTAAACCATCCCTAATACACTCGAGGAAATGCTCCTCCACCCCATTGCTACCAGTTAGCTGAGCCCAATTAATATGTAGATTAAAGTCGCCATGATTACTGCTGTACCGAAATTGCACACATCCATTATTTTTTATTTGATGCTGTCCACAACCTCACTACTACCATTTGGTGGTCTATAGAGGAATGACCCTAGCGTTTTCTGCCCTTTAAATTCCGCAGCTCGAACCATACCGATTCCACATCATCCAGGCTGTTGGAGCGGATTTTTGAACATATACTTGATTGTATACGAGACCAAACATTTGTTTTATTTTCCCCTTTAAATGTTTTTTGTAAGGGATAATACTGATGCATTATGCTTTCAACAGTTAAACTTCAAGGTATAATGGCCTTGAGTTAATGGAGATAGGAAAGTGATATAATGAGTTAAGTGCAGAGTATCTTTGCTTATACCAGTGTCAAAAGCCTGCACTTGTCTATACTGCCCTGGCACAAAGCAGGATGGGTTATATCAAAAGCGTAGCCTTCGATAGTAAAAGCTTTGTAGTGCTAAAGCATGTGTTGTAAAGTGGCGTAATTTGTAAGATAAAAGAACTTCACTGCAGATACCAATTTGAGAAGTGGTTCAGAGACAGGAGTCTCGAACACTTCTCCCAAAGCTTTGTCTCCGATTTAATAAACCTCTCTTTATATATTATACAGTCTTGGAAATATTTTTCCACAAAAAAATGGCGTCACGACAGGATACTGTCTGATCAGACGTGATCATTTCAGACAGTATCTGGAATCTGGTGTTAGAGACTGAAAAGATAGGTGTCCGGGCACAACGGGATAGTGTATAAGATACGAGTAAGTAGATAGCGGAAGGAGGTTGTCTAACCAGTTTGATTTTTCCCTTTGGTAAATAAGGTCGGTGCGGAATGGAACTGATCACTCCAACCAAGAGCAGAAAAACTCCGGTGGTAAGGAAACACGCTAGCTTTGTTGCGAAGACAAAGAGTCCCGACAGAGTAGTCGTGGCCGTGAGTATTACAGGAACAAAGGGAAACGTCCGAGCCTGGCGAAGATGGAAGGTAAGGAAGGGAATGTAAAACGCGGGCCGCCCGGGTCGTTAATTAATTCCTAGATGACCGATCGACAGGTCTTAAACAAGAAAATGCAAAAGGACGGTTGGGATGTATCCTAGACGTTAGAACAACAGCGAAGTTGGATAGTTAAACAAAAGAAAGATAAAACTAAAAAAGCCTGAAAAAAGTAAACAATTAAACCAGGCACAAAGGAAAAAGATAGAGTGGGAAAAGAAATGCCCGGCGCTGAACAACGGATCCAGGATCGATCTCAATGGGGGGGATCGCTGCCCCCTTACGAGAATTATCAATGCGAAGCAACTGCCCCGGTTCAGGAAGATTTAGAAACCCTCCCGGTGGTGCCGGTAACAAGAAGGGGGACGGCCGTAAATCCCACTGCGACCTATAAGGCCTTTACCACCAGCGAAAGACAGCAGATAATGGCAGCCCTGGGTAAATTACAGCTCCGATGTGCGAATATTAAATTTTTGGCAGAGCTGGATACAGTTTGGGTGGGCCACCAACTACACCGCAGAGATATCCACCAACTAGTCCGAGCGGCTTGCCCGCCAAATCAGTGGAGAGGAGTGGCCAGAGGAGCCGCGGTAGCAGCCAATGTCGACTTTTCAGGGAGACGTTGGACACACGCGGTACCTTTAACCATCGAAGTAGATGGTCAACAGGTGGCCTTTGTCCCTTTTAAAACCGAGGTCCAACGAGTTTTAGGTAACGCCCCTACTAATTGGGGTAAAATTACTACAACCAAGCAGCAAAAAGGGGAATGAGCCTCAGAGTATGGGGAACAATTGTTCCAGATATATCAAGAATGCTGTGGACAGGGGAACCCAGGCTGTGGTGAATGAGCATTGAAGGACGGACTATACACTGCACACCAGACCATTATAAAAATGGGAGTAATTGTAACCGAGGATTATGATGAACTGGTCGAGTTCGCTCGTGGCGTCCAGGGAGGGGGCGATGAAAAACCTCAGACAAAGATAAAGCAGGAAAAGGTCTCTGCCACGGGAACAGGAGGAGGGCAGAAAAAGGGGACTTGCCTTAATTGTGGAATACCGGGCGCCATTTTGCCAGGGAATGCAAAGGGAAAGGCAGTGAAAAGCAATGTACGTATTGTGGAAAGAAAGGGCACCTGGAAGCGACATGCTATGGTAAAAATGGCTATCCGAATAAGGCAAGGACCCTGTCAGAACAGCAATACCAGCAGTGGCAGGTGTACAAAGCCACCCGGTGATGTCCGACGGCCCCTGTGCAAAGTAAAAAGGAGGAAGGATATATGTGTCTGCACTAGTATGGGACCGACAGTGTGAAATGCTAGTGGACACGGGAGCCTCAATATCCATGATCAATATGCCCCTTCCCGTCACCGACAAGAAGGCTCTGATAAACGGAATAGATGGACGGCCCAAACTGGCCTACCTGAGCACCACCCAATTGGTGGAAATTGATAAATTATATATATACCCATGGGATTTTATGTATGCAAGAATCGTGAGGGAACAATATTGGGGAATGATGTAATGAGGAAAATTAAGGCCCTGATTGATTGCGGCAAGGGGAAACTGTCATGGCCAAAGGTGGATGGCAGTAAGGGAGATTTACGACAGATAGCCCACCATGCGGAAAGTATAGGTGTAGCGACAGCCACAAAAACTGACTGGCTTATCGGGACTGGAGGGTATGGAGGCATATGTGCTGTGAGCCCGGGGTCTGGGCACAGACAAAATTAGATACAGGAAGGGCGAAGTTGGACCCTATTAAAGACCCTGGACCGCGTCATAAACTACACCGACAATACCCTATAAGACCTGAAGCTAGAATAGCGGTTGTAGAAATAGTAAAAGGACTAGTGGTAAAGGGTATCGTAAAATAAACAATTAGCACCACTAACTCCCCAACATGGCCGGTAGGGAAACCAGATGGGAGTTATAGACTCACTATCGACTGCATTGCCCTTAACAAGGTCACCCGCAAATTACACCCGAAAGTGGCCAGCCCCTCCACAATCATTAATGGATTATCCCCTGAACATGAGATCTTTTCAGTCCTAGACTTAGCCAATGGTTTTTGGGCCCTTCCCCTTGACCCAGAATCACAAGAAAAATTTCCCTTCACGGTAGAGGATAAACAATATACTTGGACACGATTACCACAAGGATTCCATAATAGTCCAGCCATATTCCATCGAGTCATGAGGGATATACTAAAACAAATAGAGGTACCGGCAGGAAATAGTATTTTACAATATGTCGACGACATATTAATAGACTCAGAAACCAAGGAAGGACATCAGGCAACACTATACTTAGTATTAAGGGCTCTGGATACGGCGGGCCTTAAGGTTAATCCCAAAAAGGGGTTTTATCACAACTAGCGGACATCCCATAAAGCATCAGCTGAGAATAGAAGCTCTTTTAGCAGCCAGTAATAAACCAAAACAGGTAGCGGTTATTAAATTTAAAGCCCACAGGGGGGAGCCGGACCGGACTTGTCCAGATTGGCTGAGTCACCAGGGAAATAAAGTTGCAGACGTAGCTGCTCAGAAAGCATTAGAATAGGAAGAGTGTGAGGAAGCCTCAGTCAATGCCGCTGGGGCCCGAGACGAACAGATATGTTAAGAGAAACTACACCAGGACACTTCTGAGGAGGAAATAGGTATGTGGACAAAGCAGGGCACAACGCAAGGGAAGGATAATGTTTGGAGACGAAACGACAAGGTAATGGCGCCTGAATGCATACAGAATACCTTATTGGAGTTGAATGATGGCCTGTGTCATTCAGCATGAGAGGCCATGACCGGGAGTCTTGGAAGAGATTGGTGGTAGCAAGGGATGGGGAGAGATATCGCCAAATATTGCCATCGATGCCTTTTGTGCGCACAATATAATCCAGGAAGCCCCATTAAAATTAAAATGGTACACCAGCCCCGTCCACGGGGGCTATGGGAACACGTACAAATTGATTTCACAGGTCCTTTGCCCCCATCCCATGGAAAAAGATATTGCCTAGTGATTATAGATCAATTTACCCGGTAGGTGGAAGCTTTCCCCACACGTGATTGCACAGCCTCAACAGTGGTAAGGATATTCTGACCAAGGCAACCATTTCACCGGAACAATTGTCAAAACAATATGACAGCTAATGGGCATAAAACAAAAATTCCACATCCCATACCACCCGCAGAGTTCTGGGATGGTAGAGCGCATGAACCATACCTTGAAGAACGCCCTGGCAAAGGCCATGAAAACGTCAGGAAAAACGTCGACAGAAGTATTACCCATTATATTGATGAAGTTAAGCGCCACGACAAACCGGACAACCGGATTCACACCTTATGAACTAATGACAGGAAGGGCGATGCAATTACCGGAGAACATCACAACAGGGGGACCAATGTAGGCCCAGTAAAAGACAAATTAAACGGTATGTTTTGGAACTAAGTACTCGATTAAAAGGGATGCGTAAATTAGTTAGGGACAATCAGGAAGAAAGAGACGCGGAAGCAGAGCTTCCCTGAAGTCCCGTTGGCGGGAAGTCACATTATGTTAAGGGTCTTCCCAGGAAAACCGGGGTTTGCCCCAAAAAGGACCGTATGAGGTTATAATCAGCGGGGACACTTGTGCCTGCATCGATGTTAAAGGGAAGGGATAATGGAAGCATCGGACCCAGCTTAAGGTTTTTGAACCAGCCGTTTAGCACATGTATTAGTTGTTGTTGTTTGTCTATTTACAGTTTGACAGCGAGAGATTCTTCAAGCAAGCCATACGGCCATTTTGCCTTTGACTATTTGTTAATTATAGAGTAATAAGATGAAACTATATATTGCGATCGGTGCGATTATCATTTTTCATGTTAGGTCCGGCCTGCTAGCTAGACCGAAACTAGAGTTACATGTGAATACCTTTTTTGTACATGTTTTATGTTTATGCGCAAAATAAGAACTTTTCCAGTTGCTGGGTATGTTCGCACATCCCCATACATAGCGAAGGAGGCATCCTTTTGAGGTCAATCTCCCTTAACATTTCGGAAGTTGCAGAGTGGGTAATGCGACAAAACAGTACAGGGGAATTAAATGAATCTTGGAATTAGAGTAGGGATAAAGAAACGTGGAGATCGGGGGGGGTCACCTTTTGGATGCATTGACGGATGGTACCAGCCAGAATAGAATAGGTCGGTACCACCCCCGTTCCTGGTTTTGACCAACACCTCAGGAGTTGGAAGGCCCACCGCTAATATTTGTTTCACTAGAAACCTGACTGGGGAGGAAACAGGTTTTGTAGCAAGATACTTTAACCTCACCAGGTGGAACATAATAGCCAGCGAAACAACAAACCAGGGGTTCTTTGAAATAAAGGGTTGGAAGAAGCAGACAAGTAGTCAGGACTGGGACCCTATGATTAGGTGGCGACGGGGGGCTGAGAGAGAGAGATTGGGATCGAATCTAACAGCATACAATGGCACTTATTTTGTGTGCGGGCATAAGGCCTACCCCTGGTTGCCACAGGATTCCCCTAACAGCCAGTCAAACCAGCCAGATCCTCCTGCTGTTCGTGGTATTTTTCCCCTTTTGTGGGCGGGTACCTGAACTTTAGCAGAAGTACAGTCACCAGGTCGATAAGACGAGATCCTCCACTTGTGCTAGTATTAGCTAGGCCTATTTCGGTTTTCAGTACCCGTATGGCTACCATTTCCCGCTGGAACAGATAGTTAACGACGCTGCTGAAGCAATAGAGCGCATAACGGCTGAAATGGTAGCCATACGCACAACGGTACTCCAGAACCGAATGGCCCTAGATTATATACTAGCACAAAGTGGGGGCATATGTGCCTTAATTGGAGCTGAATGTAGCACTTACATTCCCGATAATTCAGAAAACATAACCAACCTCGCCGATCACATAAGAAGGGAGGTAAAGAAGTTATCCACGACAGCAGGAGGATCTGGCTGGTTTGACTGGCTGTTAGGGGAATCCTGTGGGTACTTTCTTATGCATGGAGTAATTATTCTGGTTGTAATAATAATTACTTGCTATCTGATTATCGGGTGTTTTAATATCTCCTGTAAAGTTATGATGGCTCGACTGATGCCAGTAGCCAGTGTAATCGCCGAAGAAGAAGCACACGTGATGGAAATACCTGAAGACACCATAATGAAGAAACAGACGATGATGACACCGACCACTATCTTTGAAGGGTAGTCTAGAGCTACAGGCAAGGTGGACATACGGAAAATCAGGGAAGTAACATATCCCAAAAAACGAATATATGACACCATGCTACTATCATTGTGGTCATCTGGATTTCGTGAACATCCTCCTGGACCAAAAGGGTGAATAGTGTTGGAGCGGATTTTTGGACATATATTTGACTAATATACGGGACCAAACATTTGTTTTTATTTTCCCCTTTAATGAATTTTGTAAAAGGCAATACTGATTCATTATGCTTTATATAAAAAAACACAGTTAGATTTCAAGTTATGCTGGCCTTGAGTTATGGAGATAGGAAAGTGAGATGATGAACTACTGGAGAGAAAATAAATCCCAATGTCAGCAAAGTTTGCAGACAGGTTTCTGCTACATTCACTGGAACGGAAGTCCTCAGCAGAGTCCAGTTGACACGAGGTGCTGTGCAACTGTATCACGGAGTTCTCCTTTTAAAAAAAAAACAAAACCAAACACAACACAGAAGCATTACAGTTAAAAAAGGAATAAAGTGTATCCAGTGATAGAGTATGTTTGTCTATACCGGTGCCAAAAAGCCTGCACTTGTGTATAATGCTCTGTCACAATGCAGGCTGGTTTATATCAAGAGCTCAGCCTTGGATAGTAAAAACCTTGTAATGCGATGATTAGACTTAAGGACTAGTGCTAAAGCATGTGATGTAAAGTGACGTAATTTGTAAGATAAAAGAAGCTCACTGGAGGTATCAAATGGAGAAGCTGGTTCAGAGACAGGGGTCTTTAACACTTCTCCCAAAGCTTTGTCTCCGATTTAATAAACCTCTCTTTATATATTATACAGTCTCGGAAATATTTTTCCACAACAGTATCTGATCAGACTCTTTATTCATACATAAAAGTTAGGGGCTTGGTTTAGATGTACGTTTAGCGGTTAGTGGGTGTGGTTTGTGTTCGTTTGTTAGGATTGGGAATAGTGGTTGCGGTAGTCAGTAGTATATTTGGCTTTGGATATAGTGATTAAATAAGAAAGCACGATTGGCAATAGAAATGTCACTGGACTTGCCCTTTTCCATTTCATTTTTTTAACCTCTCATAAACGAGTCACAAAACAGCCTCACAATGTGTTCATTCATGGAACCTTATTTACTGCGCAAGCCTCATTTCCTCCCTTCTTTCACATCTGTACATTTATCACAGAAAAATAATTAGTGACCTTACATTTGTCTATTTTGGGACAAGAACAGATAGATACAGTTCTTGTGCCGGTTACACCAGCATCAAAGACTACAATGCGGCCCTGGACAACGTGGACCACTTCCCATATCTCGGGAGCCTCCTATCAACAAGAGCAGGCATCGACGACGAGATCCAACACCGCCTCGAGTGCGCCAGTGCAGTCTTCAGCCGCCTGAGGAAAACAGTGTTTGAAGACCATGCCCTCAAACCTGCCACCAAGCTCATGGTCTACAGGGCTGTAGTAATACTCGCCCTCCTGTATGGCTCAGAGACATGGACCATGTAAAGTAAACACCCCAAGGCTCTAGTATTGGACTGTCCAGCTGCCAAATTCCTCACTTCATGAATGGAAGCAAGTCTTCCTGGATTCCGAAGTACTGCCTATGATGATGATTACATCTAATCATCAGCCTGCCTAACAATGGCTTCTGACAATAATCTGTCACCATGCCCCACCAGTCACCGTCTGATTCCACCATCATATCTTCATTCATTACCCACCTTTCCCCCTAACTAGAGCTGCTTTCACTGGCATGGCCATTCCCCACACTGAGGCTCTCTAATTCCTCAGCAGAGCATAAACCCAGGCATGGACTGGTTCTTCCGAATGGTCAATTTCTGTGCCTTATAGCTGATAAATTTTGTAGTCTCAATGTAAGTGCTCCCTGGATTTGATGCCTCAGTGTTACTGGTCCCTGGATTTGTTGTCACGGTATTAATAATCCCTCAATTTGGTGTCATGAAGCAATTAATCCTGGATTTGATGTCTCATTGTAACTGGTCCCTGGATTTAGTGCTACGGTATAAGTGTCCCTGGATTGATGCCCCGGTGTAAGGGGCCCCTGTATTTGATGAATTCGTGTAAGTGGACCCTGATTTGGTGTCACAATGTATGTTGTCCCTGGTTTGGTGTCACAATGTATGTGGTCCCAGGTTTGGTGTCACAAAGTATGTTGCCCTGGTTTGGTATCACAATGTAAGTGGTCCCTGGATTTGGTGTCACAATGTAAGTGGTCCCTGAATTTGGAGTCACAATGCAAATGGATCCTGGATTTGGTTTCAACAGCACCTCGTCACTGAGAAAGAGTGCAAACCACCCGCACAGCAGCGCATTCAGTATAGAATGATCACACATTCATTCACCAGAACCAGCCCAGTACTTGCAAAGGAACTGCGGCCCCACATGTCCAACTTAAGTGAAACACAGGAGATAAAATATTTTAAAGGAAAAATAAACCCGAACTAAGTTGAACAGAGGTGATTAATGGGCAGTAAATCTCCCTCACTCATACACCTCCTTCACCATTACTCTCCAACCCCTCACCCCAACTCCTCCATCATCTATACTCTCGAAAACCCTAACCCAACTCCCCTTTCACCCTAACTCTCCAAACCCCTCACCCCAATATCTCCCTCATCCCGACTCTCCAAACACCTCACCCAATTCCTCTTTCATCCCTACAATTGCATTTTTAACATCACTTGCACAAGTCATCCACACTGTAGGTAAATCTGAGGAGCTTCTGTGTGATGGTGGGGTGATAACTGGTTAATAAAGTGCAGAGCCTGGTGGGTGGCTGCTCATTATCCTCGGTGTGATGTGATCCCCTTTCCCACGGAATACTGCGCACAGCTGGTCATCTTGTTAACAGAATGGTCAGTGTGACATCACTTTCCAAACAAGAGCGCACAGGACAATGGGTAATCAATAATTGGTAAAGGGATTAAATACTCTACAATTTCATTGTAAGTAATAGGAAATACAATGCTGGGAAATAACTGGTGACGATAATAACTTATCTCTGTGGAATTGGCTAGCAAACATTATGAATGATGTATTTTATTTACACATACAGACATATATAGAGAGATATAATTGTAAAGACTTTGTTCGAACACTTTTCAGTTGTTCTGCTTAGTCTGAAGTGTATTTTTTTTAGGGTTTTAGGAACCTGCGGGAGCCCATCCGGCGGTGCTTGCTGTGTCAGAATATAAAGAGAGCGCCCGCTTGCTCCTCCCACTGCCGTGGGGGAAATGGAACAGGTATTTAAAGGGACAGGAGCTCCCTTTTCTCGGTCTATTTATACTTAAAGGAACAGTCCAGTTTATCTCGGAGTGTCGGAGGACTTCACGAACCGAGCTCCCATTAACCGTCGCTCCCTTCTGCACTGTGCAGTGCTTGTAAAGCTGTCTATTTCAGTGATTAGCGTCTTTCTAAAATGTATCATTGTTTCTATCATCCATTTGACTTGCTAGTCTAATTTGGAAAGTTTTCAGAATTGTGCAGTGTGATGAAGGTTTTTTTAAAGGTGGAGTAAATTTTTTTCAATATATTCTTTCTAACCCTCCCCCAACCCCACAAATGTTAAAACACTCTGCAATACTGACTGGAAAGGTCCCAAGTTCGATCCTTGATCTGGGCTGTTCATTGATCTCAGCCAAGGCAACAGTTCAGGGGTTATAATTATCCTCAGTACCACTGGGCTAAATATGAGTAAAAATTATCCACTGCCCCTGCTCTTGATTCCGATCCAGTGACATCAACTGGGAAGTGTATGGATGTCATTTGAGGGCAGGTTTAGACTAGGCTCTGATGACTACCACAGTGGAAATCCTGCTGGCACTCACTGAGTCGATTGATGGTGAGGCAGCAGAGGTTAATAAATGTGTGTGGAATTGCATCCAGCCAGATTCAGCACTTTCTGGAGAAATTAATTCGCAGACGATGAAATTAATGTTGATTTTAGTCTGGAAGGATGGAAGGAGAGTATCTAGAATAAGGGATTTACAGCTTAGGAGGGGGCAGAATGTTACATAGAATCAAGAATTGTCGGTTCTGAACTTCTATCCTCTACTTAAATTAACAAATTTTGTAACCTCCATTTGCAGGGTATTAGAAGGGGAGGATCTGCAGCTGGGATACTCAAACCAAACAGCATGTCAAGATTTGATTGGTTCACCGGATTCATCAGGAACACCTTATCATCAGCCTTTGGAAAAACACCAATCACAGCGGGGAGAAAGAGGACACATGTTCTGTGTGTGGATACACCTTCAACCACCTGTCTAGCCTGTGAGACTCGTGTGCCCAGCTGACTCAACACTGTAAATGTGGGGACAGTGGGAATGGGTGCAGATGCGTGTTGGGTGGAAGCACATCAGGGAGAGACCGTTTACCAGCTGAATGTGGAATGTGATTCACTCTCATCTCACGAACTGACATTCGAGGATTTAGATAACAGACTTTCTCCTGTGAATATAGAGCTGAGTTATTGAGCCATGATGTTTTTACTTGTTCATCTTGTTGATTGTAAGCCTTTGCCAATTGTTTGATGTGATCAGTTTACCTGCACATATTTTTTTTCATGCATTTAGTCAGTGGAAGCAAATTAAAATTAAAACCAGCTTTGAAGGCGTGATGCTCTATTCACACATCGAATACTAGAGAGATGCTGTGGGGTACACGCTACGTCCTGTAGCTGCAAGTTAATAACAGACTGTTTTTTATTTGTTTAGTGATCACGGGAATGTTAGCTATACCTACCCTGGACACCAAGGCAAATAGAGGCATTCTGGAAGGTAGGGGAACTGGGGCCTGTCCCAGAGAGTAATCAAAGGCATGAAACTGAAACAATCTAGAGTTAGAAACGAGAAAAGGCGCAACATGGAACAGTCAGTGACAGTATATCAATTATCATGGAGATATTAAATATCGACACACTGTCGAAATATTAAACTCTAGCCCAATTTTAGGGTTTATTAACATCAACAGAAACAAATCCCAACTGACAGAATGAACACGAGTCAGTCAGGATGCGATTAACAGTAGTAATAACAATAAACCCAACACCTGCAATCACTTGTGAACTCGCAATTCAGATGACTGAGTGAATCCTTTCCCACACTTCCTCAATGTGAACTCGCTGGAGTTTCAGCAGGTTGAATGACTGAGTGAACCCCTGCCCACACATAGAGCATGTGAAAGGCCTCTCCCCGGTGTGACGGCGAGGATGCATTTCTCGATCAGACGGGGAACTCAATCAAAGTCTCCACATTCCCATGGTTTCTCAATGATGGAGGTGTCCTTGTGGCTGTCCAGGTTGGACGATCAGTTGAAACCTCCTCCACACCCATAACACATATATTTGCTCCCCGCTGTGAATGGTGCGATGTTTTTTCAGGCTGAGCAACAGGTTGAAGCTCTTTCTGCAGTCAGTGTACTGGAACACTCTCACTCCGATGTGTGTGTCTTTTTTCAGTCACACTGATGTTTGAAATATTTTATCACAGACAGAAAGACAAACATTGCTCCTTCCACATTCAAAGGCAAACGATGTTCATCATTTCCAGGTTACAACTCTTTTAGAGTTAACAGTAAACATTAAATCATAAACATTGAATCGTGCCCCCCGATCTGGAGCACACTCCAAACATTTCCCAAGGCCCATTTTTTTGTATTTCTGTAGGTTTTTTTTGTGTTTTTTGGGGGGGGCTCTAAAACCATAATCTACAAGTACCCCTATAAAAGGGGAGGGGGTGCACAAAAAACCCGGCAATTAAAACAAATTAAACTTGAAAACATATAAAATCAATTTAAAATTTGGTTGCCAGGCGTGATGATGCACTCCAGTCCCTCCGGCGCCCACCTCTCGCGGAAGGCCACGAGCGTACCGGTGGACACCGCGTGCTCCATCACCAGGGACACGCTGGCCCGGATGTATGCGGGGAAGAGAGGCAGGCAGTCAGGCTGAACGACCCCCTCGACTGCCCGCTGCCTGGACCGGCTGATGGCACCCTTGGCCATGCCCAGGAGCTGTCCAACGAGGAGGCCCTCGGACCTACCCGCTCACCTCTGAACAGGATGCCCAAAGATCAGCAGTGTGGGACTGAAGTGCAACCAAAAATTGAGGAGCAGTCCCTTTAAATAATGGAACAGGGGCTGCAACCTCGCACACTCCATAAAAACGTGGAACACGGACTCTTCCAAACCGCAGAAATTGCATGCGGCCTCGGAGCCCGTGAACCGACTTAAAAATGTATTGCACGTGACTGCTCCGTGCACCACCCTCCAGGCCAAGTCCCCGATAAATAGTGGGAGGACTCTTGCGTCCAGCTTATATGTTTGGGTTCAGACCTGCACCTGCTGTGCGCAGAGTGAGAATAAAATCAATCGGATGCTGATTTTCTCTGCTGGTCAATGGGCCTTTCGTGCCGGCCCAATAGAGTGAGCCTGTGCTGGCCCAAAATAGTGAGCCTGTGCTGGTCCGATAGGGTGAGCCTGAGCTGGCCCGATGGGATGAGCCTCGGCTGGCCCGATAGGATGAGCCTGGGCTGGCGTAATAGGGTGAGCCTCTGCTGGCCCAATAGGGTGAGCCTGGGCTGGCCCACAGTGTGTGACCGGACTGGGCCAATCGGGTGAGCCTGGACTGGCTTGATGGTGTGAGCCTGGGCTGGCCCGATAGGGCGAGACTGAGCTGGCCCAATAGCGTGAGCTGGTCAAATAAGGTGAGACGGGGCTGGCCCAATAGAGTGAACCTGGGCTGGCTCAGACAGTGAGCCTGGGCTGCCTCAACAGTGTGAGCCCCGGCTGGCTCAATAGGATGAGTCTGGGCCCAGTGTCACCAGATAACAATGGGAACAACAGGACTCCCTTTCAGGGAAGCTGACCAATCATAATGACAGACCACCTGAAGCCCCGCCCACACGTTGTCCCTGCACAAAGGGCCGCGCATGCGCGGTGAGACCCGCCCTAACCAAGATGGTGACGGTGAGCCAACACAAGGTGAATCCACATTCTATCCCCGGTCCCAGGTCACTGCTCTCTCTGTGAGGCGGTGGGTGGCTGTTGTGTCCGGCGCGAAAGCGTCGAGTTGTTCAGCCGCCGAATCCATAGAGAGTTTCAGAGTGTACTCCACATCCAGGAGAGTGACTGCTTTGCCCTCGGCGGGCTCGGTGTAGGTGACAGTGTCCCTGATCACATTTTCCAGGAAAACCTTCAGCACCCCGCGGGTCTCCTCGAAGATCAGGCCCGAGATCCGCTGCACCGTCTCACACTGACTCTGCCAGACATCCTCGTCTCTTTATTTGTGACTGATTTCTGTGGAGACTGAGCCCGGCCGTGGGACAGGTGTCATTTTAATGCGGTCTCCGCTCTTTCCGGAGAGGCTTTGGTGGCTCTGAAAAGAGCGTTTCGGTTGAGGTGCTTACAAGTTGCGATCTTTTATTTTACTTCTTTCTGGGGCGAATGGCTGCTTTCTTAGGCTTTGGCGTTAAACGTTACAGCGTTGGTCTTTAGAGGGCCTTGTTCTTCTTGGCGGGAGGCTTTTTCTGACTGATGCATTTATTTGTACTAACTGAAAAAGGCAGCCGTTTCTCTGATTGGCTCTCCATTATCACATGAGCTATTGCTGATTGGTCGCCTTGGAGGATAAGCCACACCCTGTAGTTCATCTGCAATGTGTAACTGGAACATCCCAAGGACTTCCAAAGTGTAATTCCATCCATTTAGAATTCAAATGCCACAAAGGACAGATCTCCCCAAAAACCATCAAGTTGCTGCCAAAGGCCCATTGTGCCTCTGCTGGCCCTTTGACACAGCGTCTGTGCTTAATCCCAAACCGCCCGCTCTTCTGTTCGTAATCCTGTAGGTTACCATTTCTGTGGGAGGGGTGGGTGCTGACACTAGGGAGGGGTGGGTGCATACACTAGGGGAGGGGTGGGTGCAGGAACTAGGGGAGGGGTGAGTGCAGGCACTGGGGGAAGGGTGGGTGCAGACTCTGGGGGAGGGGTAGGTGCAGACACTGGGGAGGGGTGTTTGCAGATACTGGGGGAGGTTTGTTTGCATACACTTGGGGAGGTGTGGGTGCCGACACTGGGGGAAGGGTGGGTGAAGTATCTGGGGAAAGAGTGGGAGCAGACACTGGCGGAGGGGTGGGTGCAGATACTGGGGGAAGGGTGGGTGCAGACACTGGGGGAGGGGTGAGTGCAGACACTGGGGGAGGGTAGGGGCAGACACTGGGGGAAGGGTGGCTGCCAACACTGGGGGAGAGTGGATGCAGAAACTGGGAGAGGGGGTGGTGAGTGCTGTCACTGGGGAAGGGTGGGTGCAGATACTGAGGGAGGAGTGGGTGCAGACACTTGTGGACACTTGGCGCCTTTCTTGGTCGTAACTGTTTTCCCCGCTGGTGGGAGCATGCTCAATGGCCGCCATCTATGGCATGGCGCACAGGGCAGCTGGCTCAGTTGCCGCCATCGTAGTCAGGGCGGGCCTCACGCCTTTGTGCAGCGACAAAGTGTGGGCGGGGCTTCAGGGTGTCCATCAGTTTGATTGGTCACATGTTTGTGCCGAGGTCAGTGACCCTGAAAGGGAGTCTTGTTGTTCAGATTGTTGTCTGGTGATCCTGGCCCCGCGCTCACCATATTGGGCTAGCCCAGGCTCACCCTATGGGGCCAGACCGTGCTCATCCTATAGGGCTAACCCAGGCTCACCATATTGAGCCAGCACATGCTCACCATATTGGGCCAGCGCAGACTCACACTATTGGGCCAGCCCAGGCTCACCCTATTGGGCCAGCCCCGGCTCACCTTATTGGGCCTGCACAGGCTCACCCTATTGGGCCAGCCCCGGCTCACCCTTTGGTGCCAGCCCAGGCTCACACTATTGGGCCAGCCGAGGCTCACCCTATTGGGCCGGCCATGGCTCATCCTGTTGGTCCAGCCCAAGTTCACCCTGTTCAGGCCAGCCGTATCTCACCCCATTGGGCCAGCCCGGCTGATCCGATTGGGCCAGCCCGTGCTCAGCCTATTGGGCCAGCCCGGGCTCATCCTAATGGGCCAGCCCAGGCTCACCCTATTGGGCCAGCCCAGGCTGATTCTATTGGGCGATCCCAGGCTCACCCTATTGGGCCAGCACAGGCTCACCCTATTGGGCCGGCACAAAAGGCCCAGGGACCAGCAGAGAAAATTAGCAGCTAATTGATTTTATTCTCACTCTGCGCACAGCGTGTGCAGGTCTGAACCCAATCATGTAAGCTGGAAATGATGAAAATCAACGGCCTTTGAATGTGGAAAGAGCAATGCTTGTCTGTTCTGTCTGTGGGAAAGTATTTCAAACATCAGTGTGACTGGAAAAGCACCGACACACACACCCGAGTGAAAGTGTTCCAGTGCATGGATTGTGGAAAGAGCTTCAACCTGTGACACAGCCTGAAAAAATTGTACCAATCACAGTGGGGAAAACTACACGTATTCTGTGTGTGGCCAAAACTTCAACTGATCGTCCAACCTGGAGAGACATAAGGACACCTGCACCATGGAGAAACCGTGGGAATGTGGAGACTGTGAGAAGGTATTCAGTTCCCCGTCTGATCAAAAAATTCATTGTTGCAGTCACACCGGGGAGAGGCCGTTCACTTGCTCTGTGCGTGGGCAGTTGTACACTCAGTCATCCAGCCTGCTGAAAGTCCAGCGAGCTCACAGTGGGGAAGTATGGGAAGGGATTCACTTAGTCATCTGAATTGCGTGTTCACAAGTGACTTCAAGGGTTATGTTCCACTGTTATTACTGCTGTTAATCGCATCCTGACTGAATCTTGTTCATTCTGTCAGTTGGTATTTGTATCTGCTGATATGACTAACCCCGAAAACTGGGATGTAGTTTAATATTTTCATATTTCAAATAATACAATGTGTCGATATTTGATATATCCATGATAAGAGACTAATTGATGTCCTGTTACATTTTGGTCCTTTTCTCCTTTCTACCTCGAGATTGTTTCAGTTCTCATGCCTTTGGTTACTCTCAGGGACAAATCCCAGTTCCTTATACCTTCCAGAGTGCCTCTCTTTACCTTGGTGTCCAGAGTAGGGATAGCTATCACGCCTGGGATCACTAAACACAAAACACATTCGATGTGTGAATAGAGCATTGTGCAAATCTGGTTTCAATTTAAATTTGAATCCACTCAGTTAATGGATTTAAAGAACAATGTACAAGTAAATCCATCACATCAAGTAATTGGCAAAGGTTTACAGTCAACAAGATGAACATGTAAAAATATCACGGCGCAATAACACAGCTCTATATTCACAGGAGAAAGTCTGTTATCTAAATCCCCTAATGTCAGTGAATGAGATGAGAGAATGAATCTCTTTCCACACTCAGCTGGTAAATGGTCTCTCCCTGATGTGCTTCCACCATACGCACATCTGCATCAATTTCCACTGTCCCACATTTACAGTGTTGAGTCAGCTGGGCCCACGAGTCTCACAGGCTAGACGATTGGTTGAAGGTTCATCCACACACAGAACATGTGTCCTGTTTCTCACCGCTGTGATTGGTGTTTTTCCAAAGGCTGATCAGAAGGTGATCCTGGTGAATTCGATGAATCTCTCAAATCTTGAAGTGATGTTTGGTTAGAGTTTCCAAGTTGTAGACCCTCCCCCTCTAATATCCTGCAAATGGAGGTTACAAACATTATTACTTAAAGTAAAGCATAGAAATATCAACTGTGGTCGGCATCAGAGTCGAGTCCAATCCTGCCCTCAAATGACATCCACACACTTCCCAGTTGAAGTCATTTCCAAGTTGAGGTCATTGGATCGGTATCAACAGCAGGGGCACTGGCTAATTTTTTAAATCATATTTAGCCCAGTGGTAGTGAGGAAAATTAAAACCCCTCAACTGTTGCATTGGCTGACATCAACTAACAGCACAGATCGAGGAACGAACTTGGGAACTTCCCAATCAATATTGCAGAGTGTTCTAAAATTTGGGGGATGGTGGGAGGGTTAGAAATAATATTTTGATACACATTTTACTCCAGCTTTAAACGAAACCTTCGTCACACTGCACAATTCTGAAGTCTTTCCAAATTCATGTCAAATGGATCAGCAAAACTGTGACATTTTAGAAAGGCGCAAATCACTGAAACATACAACTTTTCAAACATGCACAGTAAAGAAGGGAGCGACTGTTAATGGGAGGTCGGTTCTTGAAGACCCCCGACACTCCGAGATAACCTGGACTGTTCCTTTAAAAAAAAACAGGCAGTGAAAACGGAGTCCGAGTCCCTTTAAATATCTGCTCCATTCCCCCAGGTTTGGGAGAAGCAAACGCGCGCGGTCTCCTTTTAAGCTCACACAGCCGGTGGGCTCCCGCAAGGGCCTAAAGGCCGAAAAAATTGAACGCATCTGGTTCAGCACAATAAATGAAAAGAGCACACACAAAGTCTTTGCTATGTATGTGTGTGTGTGTGTGTGTGTGTGTGTGTAAACAGAACACAACATTCTTAATGTTTGGCAGTGAATTCCACAGAGATAAGCTATTGTCTTCGCCAGTTATTTTCCAGCATTTTATTTCCTATTATTTACAAAGTAATTGCAGAGTGTTTAATCCCTTTACCATTTATTGATGACCCCATTGTCTTGTGTGCTCTTGGTTAGAAAATGATGTTACACTGACCATTTCGTTACCAACGTGACCATGTCTGTCCGCAGTATTCAGTGGGAAAGGGGATTAAATCTCAACCAGGATAATGAGCAGCCTTTGCACTTTATTGCCCATTTATTACCTCACCTTCACACAGTGTGGATGACTTCTGTAAGTGATGTTACCTCCAGTGTGGATGACTTGTGTAAGTTATACTAAACATTAAATTGTAGGGTTAAAGGAGGAGTTGGGTGAGGAGGGTTTGGAGAGTAGGCGTAAAAGAGGAGTTGGGGTGAGGGGTTTGGTGAGCAGGTTTGAAAGAGGAGTTGGGGTGAGGGGTTGGAGAGTTGGGTTGAAAGAGTATTTGGGGAGGGGGAGGTGGAGAGTAGGGGTGAAGAAGGTGAGTGGGATTTACAGCCCTTTAATTGACTCTGTTGAACTATGATGGGGTTTATTTTTCCTTTAAAATGTTTTGTATTGTGTGTTTCACTGAAGTTAGACGTGGAGTTGCAGTTCTTTGCAGGCACTGGACTGTTTCTGGTGAATTAATGTGGGCAGTGATAATTGGGAATAGTGTTGAGTGGGGTAATTCTGTGCTGAATGCGTGGCTGGGCGGCGGGTTTGCTCTCAGTCCCAGTGACGAGGTGCTGTTGACACCAAATCCTGGGAGCACTTACATTTTGACACCAAATCCAGGGACCACATACATTGTGACTCCAATTCCAGGGACAACTTACACTGAGGAATCAAATCAAGGGACCCCTTACACTGAGGCATCAAATCCAGGGACCCCTTACACTGAGGCACCAAATACAGGGACCAGTTACAATGAGACATCAAATCCAGGATGAATTACATCATGAAACCAAATTGAGGGATTACTAACACCGTGACAACAAATCTAGGGACCAGTAACACTGAGGCACCAAATCCTTGCACCACTTACATTGAGACTACAAAATTACATCAGATATAGGGCACAGAAATGACCATTTCGGACTAACCAGTCCATGACAGTTTTCATGCTCTGCTCGGGAATTAGAGAGCCTCAGTATGGGGAATGGCCATGTTGAAAGCAGCTCTAGTTAGGGGGAAAGGTGGGTAATTCATGAAGATATGATCGTGGAATCAGACGGCGACTGGTAAGGCCTGGTGACAGATTATTGTCAGAAGCACTTTTCAAGCAGGCTGATGATTAAATGTAACCAGAACCACAATTGTATCCGTCTGTTATTGTCCCAAAATCCCCAAATCTAATGTCACTAATTCATTTTTCTGTGTGAAATGTAGAGATGTAAAAGAAGGGAGGAAATGAGGCTTGAATGAATACATAGTGAGGCTGTTTTGTGACTTGTCTGTGAGAGGTTAAAAACATGAAATGTAAAGGGCAAGTTCAGTGACACTTATATTGCCAATAGTGCTTTCTACGTTAATCACTATATCCTAAGCCGAATATCCTATTGACAATCCCAATCACTAATCCCAATCCTAACAAATAACCACAAATCACACCCACGAACCAGTAAACCTACTTCTAAACCCAGGCCCTAACCAATGCTAAGAACATAAGAAATATTAACAGGAGTAGGCCATCTAGCCACTTGAGCCAGCTCTGCCATTGAATAATATCTTGGCTGATCTGATCTTGGCCTCAATTCCACTACCCTGCCCTCTCCACATAACCCTTGACTCCCTTATCTTTCAAAAATCAGTCTATCTGTAACTTAAATATATTCAATGACTCAGCCTCTGTTCTCTGTGGGATAGAGAATTTCAAAGATTCACGACCATCTGAGAAAATAAATTCTTCCTCATTTCCGTTTTAACTGGGCGACCCCTTATGCTCAGATTTTGCCACCTAGTTCTCGATTCCCCCCACAAGAGGAAGCAGAGATCAGTGGGGAAGCTAAAGACCTGATAAAGGATATATTTAAACAAGTATTTTGATGCAAAAAAATACTGCGACGTATGTTTGTAACAAGTAATTATAATCAACTAACCCATCAAAATTAGCAAAGACAATTACAAAGACCAGAGCATTTCAAAGGCGATCACATGCATTATGTGTGGAGATCTATTAACCACATTCTAAAATCGTTGAACAATATGGAAAATAATAGAGTTCCAGTCTTAAGCAAGATAGTTCTTACAAGGAACGTCAAATGTGTGCAAAGTGGCACAAGCCGGTTCAGTATGTGACATCCACAAGCCGTATGCTCAAACGAAACAAGCTTGGGATTTGATGTTGCAAAAGATGAACTGCGTAAGGAGTGAAATAATCTAATGTAAGAAAAGGCCCAAAATGGAAGGGAAGGGAACATTAATTAGTCTCCCGTGCAGCGGCACGGTTCCAGCCTGCATGACCATCAGCAGGTCGGGGCCATCAGAGGGAGTAGTGTGCGGCGGTGGCATTCCATTGCAGGATGGTGACGGCTGCAAAGTCACGTCGCTAATTGCAGTGCGGGCAGGCACAGCAGGAGGGGCGAAGGAGCGGCAAAAGATGATAGAAGGAAGTGACCGGGGCCCAGGGGAGGCATGAGTCTGGGGCCCAGAAGAGGCAAGGGCCTAGGGGCAGCAATGCCCAGCCCAGACTGCTATATGTGTGCGCTCAGTCCGTGCAGCAGAGCTGGTCTCCAGTCGTCTGGGGTAATCCTGACCTCTGGAACAAGACCGAGCTCTGTCAAGTCAGTGTGGTGGCAGGTGTGCAACGGCCACCACACAGTACAAAAATCCAATCGTAGGCATCTTCCACCCTTCAAGATGTAGCTCGCGATCTGGAATATTAGGTCCTTCATTAAAACACCTGTGAACTCATTCCTTTTTGGCGTGCACTGCCTATGATGATGATGGTTACGGAGAAATCAAATATTCGACACACGGTGTTTGAAACAAGCTGATTTATTTAATATTTACGCAAAACATTAATCAACAGTTCAGGTATAGGGGTTATGAAGAGCAGCAGAAACAAAGTATAAGTGCCAGAATGAATTTAGATCAGTGGCCAATGGGGGCCCAGTAAATCCTGTCCCATTCACTGATTGGCCGTTCCTATTTACCCGGCATTCCCCGCGACGGAGAATGTGCCAACCGCAGACTTCAGGGGCCCAGTGAGCAGGCGCGGGACCTGGCGGTATTTGGAGCATGCGCGGTGCGAGTAATGGCGGAGCACGTATGGTGAAATGTGCTCCGCAAAACAGCTCAATTTCAGCGAGGCGGAGGGGAGTAATGGACCAGCGGGTAGCCGGCGAGCCTTCATAAATAACTGGAGCCCGCCGGAAGCCCGGAATAATGGCGACTGCAGCCTCTAGGCTTTCTCCCTGTCACAGGCCGGATAACGGCGGCCATCTTTGTACAGGAAGGTAGGGTGAGATCTCCGCCATCTTGGTTCACTGAACAGCAAAGCGCATGCTCGTCCATCTTGGTAAAGTAACAACTGAGTTATTCTCTGGACACCTCACCATCTCTCCAAAAGGCGCTGCTCAGTGCTCGGCTCATGGTTTCCGTCCCAGACAATTGTAACACGAAAGCCCCAGAGCTGTTCACTCCCAGGGTTAGAACTCCATGAACAGTCCCAGGGTTGGAATCCCCGTGAACAGTCTCAGGTTATTATCTCACAAGAACATAACAAGAAATAGGAACAGGAGTGGAGCATTTGGCCCTTGGATCCTGCTCAGCTATTCAATAAGATCATGACTGATCTGATCATGGGCTCAGCTCCACTTCCCTGCCCGCTCCCCATAACCGTTTACTCCCTTATAGATGAAAAATCTGTCCATCTCTGCCTTAAATATATTCAATGACCCAGCCACCACAGCTCTCGGGTAGAGAATTTCATAGATTTACAACCCTCTGAGCGAAGAAATTTCTCCTCATGTTAGATTTAAATGGGTGGCCCCTTATTCTGAGACAATTCACCCTAGTTTTAGTTTACCCTATGAGTGGAAATATCCTCTCTGGATCAACCTTGTCCAGTCCCCTCATTTTCTGTTTTGATAAGATCAACTCTCATTTTTTTGAACTCCAATGTGTATTGGCCCATCCTACTCAACCTATCCTCATAAGACAACCCCTCATCGCCGGAATTAACCTCTGAACAGCCTCCAATGCATGTGTATCCTTCCGTAAATACCGAGACCAAAACTGCATGCAGTATTCTGGGTGTGGTCTCACCAATACCCTGTACAGTTGTAGCAGGACTTCTCTGCTTTATCCCCCTTGCAATAAAGGCCAACATTCCATTTGCCTTCCTGATTACTTGCTGTACCTACACATTAACTTTTTGTGTTTTATGCACAAACATTCTCAGATCTCTCTGTCCTGTAGCACTTAGCAATTTTTCTCCATTCAAATTATAATTTGCTTTTCTATTATTTCTGCCAAAGTGGCTAACTTCACATTTTCCCATATTATACTACATTTGACAAATTTTTGCCCACTCATTTAGCCTGTCTATATCCCTTTGCAGATTTTTCGTGTTCTCGATTTGCTTTTCCACCCATCTTTGTATCATCAGCAAACTTGGCGATATTACACTCGGTCCCTTCTTCCAAGTGATTAATATAGATTGTAAATAGTTGAGGACCCAGCACCGATGCCTGCGGTACCCCACTAGTCACCATTTATCAACCATAAAAAGACCCATTTATCCCGACTCTCTGTTTTCTGTTTGTTCGCCTATCCTCTATCCATGCTAATATACTGCCCCCAACCCAGTGAGATTTTATATTGTGCAGTAACCTCTTATGTGCCACCTTATCAAATGCCTTCTGGAAATCCAAATACATCACATCCTTATCCATCCTACTCATTATATCCTCAAAGAACTCCAGCAAATTTGTCAAACATGATTTCCCTTTCATGAAGCCATACTGATTCTGCTTGATTGAATCATGCTTTTCCAAATGTCCCACTACTGCTTCCTTCATAATGGACTCCAGCACTTTCCCAATGACGGATGTTAGGCGAAGCGGTCTATAGTTTCCTGCTTTTTGTCAGCCTCCTTTTTTAAATGGAGGCATTACATTTTCGGTTTTCCAATCTGTTGGGACCGCCCCAGAATCCAGGAGATTTTGGTAGATTACAACTAAAGTGTCCACTATCTCTGCAGCCACTTCTCTTAAGACCCTACGATGTAAGCCATCAGGGCAATTTGACTTGTCTGCCTTTCGTCCCATTATTTTTCTGAGTACTACTTCATTATGAATAGTGATTGTATTAAGTTCCTCCCTCCCTCACTATAGCCCCTTGATTATCCACTTCAGTATTACTCTCAGTGACCGAGACTTGTACTGTAATTAAACTGATCTCAGATTGTTTTTGTAGATATTAACTCCTGCACGGTCCCAGCAAACACTCTGACTCCCTCGTCCCACTGATGTTTTTGCAGATTTGCTTTGTGAAGACGGGCTCATGGAGAGAAACACACTGCACGGAATGATCCCAAATTGAGCATCTCCAAGGGACAAGGCTCCCAGCTTTAATCTTCTCTCTCCTTTCCCCCAGGCCCAGTTCCTTTGCTCAGATTCTGATAAAAGTAAATTGGGAAAAGTGCGCTTTGATTTTTACAGGCTGAATTATTACAGAGAGCTGCGCATGCGCAGTTCAGCCTCGCCCTTTGTGTCGTTTCCCAGTGAGCAGAAGAGCGCATGTGCCTCCCCTCCTCCAGCACTGCCTGTAATCGCCATTCACTCAGTGAGTTGAAGAATATGGTTTAAAACAGCCGGGAATGGAGACACTGTGACCCCAGAGTAAGGCAGCGAGCAGCAGGCTCCTTACAGTAGCGCAGCGCTTTGGGAGCATGTCCGCAGATGGGCTCAGAGATCGGCATTGAGTCCGGGGGAAGTTCAGGGGGAGTCGGGCTGTGTGTAAGGGGCAGAGTGGAGCAAGAACCAGTCTCAGTGCCTGGTGTGAGTCAGGGAAGGGAGAGGCCATTTTCGTGCTGTGTGTGGACAGTGTGTGTCCAGGGTATGGGAGATAGAATGGTCAGAATCTGCTATTTACAATCTGCTGCTTTCTCTCTCCAAACCAGTCGTGAACGTTCCTGGTTTAGTTCCGTCAGGGGCTGTGTGTAAGAGGCAGAGTGGAGCAGTAACTAGTTCTGGAACATGATGTGAGTGGGAGAAGTGAGAGGCCATTCTCGGGCTGTGTGTGGACAGTGTAAGATGACAGAGAAAGTAAACCACCTCACTCTTTCAAATCATTGCTGCTTTCTTTCCCAAAATCAGTAGTGAATGTTCCTGATTCAGTTCCAATCTTAACGTGTCTGTTGTTCTTGGGCAGTGAGCAGTGGAAACACAGCCTGACAGTGAGGATGTGTGGAGTTTCACAATGTGCATCTATTGCAGGCACCAGGAGAGGAGTGTGGGAGAAGATATTTTAAAGACCGGTTATATTGTTTCGGTGAGCTGAGTTCTCCAGAACCATGTTGTTGATGATCGAGAGCTACATTGTCACTCCCTCACATACATCATATTCTCCCCGCATCCATATCTTAGAACTAATAATGTTCTCGTATTATTATTCTCAGAGCAAAATTCTTCAGCCAGAACAAATGTGATTTTTCCTCCACCCAGTATACAAGGAACAGTGCAGGCAGCTCCTTCTCACACACAGTAAGTAGATTATCACTCACAGAGTGCAGAGACACAGAACTGGCCTCAATCCTATTTTCACAGGCACCAGAAGCTGTCAGTCCCACATTGATCCGAAGTGGCAGAGTTACATTGTGAATCTTACAGCCACATGGAGCAGTAGAATCAGATGCTGTTTCACCATTGAAACAGATCACACTGACATGTACATTAAACACCCACACTCACTTGCTGGAAACTGGCAGGTAGAGAAAAAAAGACAATCATCTATCAGAAAAAATGTCAAACAGGTAGTTTAAACCACACTCGCATATCAGAAGCTGATGGGTACAGAGCAAAAGCCACATTCATGTTTCAGAATCTGACGGATTCAGTGTTTAACCCCCGAACATACCAGAAGATGACAGGTGCAGAATAAACCCCACATTCCTGTACCACAGACTGACAGATATAGTAGACAACACACACCCACATATATGAAAGTGACAGTAACAGAATAAAATCCCCACTTGCATACCAGAGAGTGACAGGTAAAGTGTAAATCCCATGGGCACATATCGGACAACTTAAAGATAGTAAGTAAAATTGTTACTTGCATCGCAGAAACTGATCGGGGCAGAGTATAACCCACACCCACACATCTGAAAAATGACACATAGAAGGCAAAATCTTCACTCACACATCAGAGAAGTACAGGTACAAAGTAAAATTGATTCTCACGTTCACATACCAGAGACGGCAAATACAATTTAAACCGAAACGACCATCGCAGAAACTGAGAGGCACAGATTAAACCTCAACACACACCAAAACCTGACAGTTACAGAAAAAACACACACTCGCATATCAGACACTGAGAGATACAGTATAAAACCCACTCAAATATCAGAGACTGAGTGATACAGTATAAAACCCACACTTGCATATCTGAGACTGAATGATACAGTATCAAACCCACATTCACATATGAGAGACTGAGTGTACAGTATTAAACCCACACTCACATATCAGAGGCTGACATTTTAAAATCCATATTCCCATAACATAAATTGACATACAGCGACATGCCCAAACTCACGAACCAGGAATTGACAGGTACAGGGTAAAGATCTCTCTTTCATTCCAGAAACTGATAGGTACAAAGGAAAACCCACTCACAATTAAGCAGAAACAGGCAGTTCTCGAGTAAGGCCCACGATCACACATCAGAACTTGACGGGTACAGAATAAAACCCAGGCTCCCATAACAGAAATGGAGAGATACAGAGAAAGGCCCACACTCACATACCAGAGACAGATAGATACAGAGTAAAACTCAGACTCATTTACCAGAGACCGACAGATTCAGCAGAAAACTCATCTCCAGAACACAAATTGACAGTTCGAAAGTAAAACCAATGCTCTATCTGGAATTGGTGGTACACAGTAAAACAATACTAACATACTGGAGAATGACGGGTATGGATTAGAGCTCACGTTCACATAACAGAGATGGACAGATACAGCACAGAACACACTCACACACCAAGAATGGAAAGAAACATAGAAAATAGGAGCAGGAGCTGGCCATTCGGCCCTTCGAGCCTGCACCACCATTCAATATGATCGTGGCTGATCATGCAACTTCAGTACCTCACTCTCGCTTTCTCTCGAAACCCCCTGATCCCCTTAGCCGTAAGGGCCACATCTCACTCTCTCTTGAATATATCCAACGAACTGGACTCCATAACTTTCTGTGGTAGAGAATTTCACAGGTTTACAAATCTCTGGGTGAAAAAGTTTATCCTCATTTCAGTCCGATATGGCTTACCCCTTATCCTTAGACTGTGACCCTGATTCTGGACTTCCCCAACATCAGGAACATTCTTCCTGCCTCTAACCTGTCCACTTCCATCATAATTTTATATGTTTCTATGAGATCCCCTCTCATTCTTCTAATTTCCAGTGAGTGTAAGCCTAGCTGATCCAGTCTTTCTTGATTTGTCAGTCCTGCCATCCCGGGAATTAGTCTGGTGAACCTTCGCTGCACTCCCTCAATAGCAAGCAAGTCCTTGCTCAGATTAATAGACCAAGACTGCACACAATACTCAAGGTGTGGCCTCACCAAGGCCCTGTACAACTGCAGTAACACCTCCCTGCTCCTATACTGAAACCCCCTCGCTATGAAGGCCAGCATGTCAGTTTCTTTCTTTACTGCCTGCTGGACCTGCATGCCTACCTTCAGTGACTTGATGTACCATGACACCCAGGTCTATTTGCACCTCCCATTTTACTAATCTCTCACCATTCAGATAATCTGCCTTCCTGTTTTTGCCACCAAAGTGGATAACCTCACAATAATCCACATTATACTGCATCTGCCATGCAATTGCCCATTCACCTAACCTATCCAAGTCACTCTGCAGCCTCTTAGCATCCTACTCACAGCTCACACTGCCACCCAGCTTAGTGTCATCTGCAAACTTGGAGATATTACCTTTAATTCCATCGTCTAAATCATTAATATATATTGTAAATAGTTGGGATCAATGCATTCAACCTTGCAGCACCCCACTAGTCACTACCTGCCATTCTGAAAAAGACCCGTTTATTCCTACTCTTTGCTTCCTGTCTGCCAACCGGTTCTCTATCCACGTCAATACATTACCCCCAATACCATTTGCTTTAATTTTGCACACTAATCTCTTGTGTGGGACCTTGTCAAAAGTCTTTTGAAATTCCAAATACACCACATCCACTGGTTCTCCCTTATCCACTCTACTAGTTACATCCTCAAAACACTCTCGAAGATTTGTCAAGCATGAATTCCCTTTCATATATCCATGCTGACTTGGACCGATCCTGTCATTGCTTTCCAAATGCTCTGCTGTTACATCTTTAATAATTGATTCCAGCATTTTCCCCACACCGATGTCAGGCAAACCGGTCTATAATTCCCTGTTTTCTCTCCCCCTCCTTTTTTTAAAAAGAGGGGTTACATTAGCTACCCTCCAATCCATAGGTACTGATCCATAGTCCATGAAATTCAGAAAAATGACCACGAATGCATCTTATATTTCTAGGGCCATTTCTTTAACTACTCTGGGATGCAGACTATCAGGCCCTGGGGATTTATTGGCCTACAGTTCCATCAGTTTCCCAACAACCATTTCCTGACTAATAAGGATTTCCCTCAGTTCCTCCTTCCTGTTAGACCCTCGGTCCCCTAGTAATTTTGGGAGGATATTCGTGTCTTCCTTCGTGAAGACAGAACAAAAGTATTTGTTCAATTGGTCTGTCATTTCCTTGTTACCTATTATGAATTCACCTGATTCTGACTGCAAGGGACCATGTTTGTCTTCATCAATCTTTTTCTCTTCACATATCTATGGAAGCTTTTTCAGTCAGTTTTTATGTTCCCTGCAAGCTTACTCTCATACTCTATTTTCCCCCTCCAATTTCGACCCTTTGACCTCCTCTGCTGAATTCTAAATTTCTCCCAGTCCTCAGGTTTGCTGCTTTTTCTGGCCACTTTATATGCCTCTTCCTTGGATTTAACATTGTCCCTAATTTCCCTTGTTAGCCACGGTTGAGCCACCTTTCCGGTTTTATTTTTACGCCAGACAATGATGTACAATAGTTGTAATTCATCCATGTGATCTTTAAATGTCTGCCATTGCTTTTCCACCGTCAACCCTTTAAGTATCATTCGCCAGTTTACCCTAGCCAAATCACGTCTCATACCATTGTAGTTTCCTTTAAGTTCAGGACCCTAGTCTCTGAGTTAACTATGTCGCTCTCCAGCTTAATGAAGAATTCTACCATATTATAGTCACTCTTCCCCAAGGGAAGGCCAGATTGCTGATGAGTCCTCTCTCGTTACACAAGACCCAGTCGAGGATGGCCTGCTCTCCAGTTGGTTTCTCGACATATTGGTCTAGAAAATCATCCCTTATACACTCCAGGAAATCCTGCTCCACAGTATTGTTACAAGTTTGGTTACCCTAATCAATATCTAGGTTAAGATCACCCATGATAACTGCTGTACCCTTATTGCACGCATCCCTAATTTCCTGTTTGATGCCATCCCAAACCTCGCTACTACTGTTTGGTGGTGTGTACACAACCCCAACTTACGTTTTCTGCCCTTTGGTGTTTCGCAGCTCAACCCATATAGATTCCACATTATCCCAGCCAATGTCCTTCCTTACTATTGCATTAACCTCCTCTTTAACCATTAACACTACCCCACCTCCTTTTCCTTTCTGGCTATCCTTCCTGGATATTGAATACCCCTGGATGTTATGTTCCCAGCCTTGGTTACCCTGGAGCCATGTCTCAATCATCCCAATTACATCATATCCGTTAACAGCTATCTGTGCAGTTAATTCGTCCACCTTATTACAAATGCTTATCGCTTTGAGACTCAGAGCTTTCAGGCTTGTGTTTTTTAAACACTCTTTGTCCTTTTAGAATTACGTTGTAATATGGCCCTTTTTGATACAGAATGAAACTCACAGACAATTACCAGGAATTGACAGGTACAGGATAAAATCCACGCTCTCGTATCAGAAACTAACATGCAGAATAAAACCCTCATCCACATACCAGAGATGGACAGATACAGAATCAAATTCACACTCCCATACCAGACGCCCACTATATAAGAAAATAAGAACATAAGAAATAGGAGCTGGAGTAGGCATACGGCCCCTCGAGCCTGCTCCACCATTTAATACGATCATGGTTGATCCGATCATGGACTCTAGACCACTTCCCTGCCCATTCCCCATAACGCCTTATGCCCTGATCAGTTAAGACAATGTCTATCTCTGTCTTAAATATATTCAATGTCCCAGCTTCCACAGGTCTCTGAGGCAGCGAATTCCACAGGTTTAAAACCCTCTGAGAGAAGAAATTCCTCCTCACCTCAGTTTTAAATGCGGGGCCCCTTATTCTAAGATTATGCCCCCTAGTTCTCGTCTCCCCGATCAGTGAAAACATCCTCTCTGCTGGCACCTTTTCATGCCCCCTCATTATCTTATACGTTTCGATAAATCACCTCTCATTCGTTCGTCTGAATTCAATGAGTATAGGCCCAACCTCCTCAATCTTTTCTCAAAAGTCAACCCCTCATCTCTGGAATCAACCTAGTGAATCTTCTCTCAACTTCCTCCAAAGCAAGTATATCCTTTCATAAATATGGAAACCAAAACTGCACGCAGTATTCTAGGTGTGGCCTCACCAATAACTTGTATAATTGTAGTAAGACCTCCCTGCTTTTATACTCCAGCCCCTTTGCAATAAAGGCCAAGATTCAGTTGGCCTTCCTGATCACATGCTGTTCCTGCATACTAACCTTTTGTGTTTCATTCACAAGTACCCCCAAGTCCCGCTGTACTGCAGAACTTTGCAATCTTTCTCCATTTAAATAATAACTTGCTCTTTGATTCAGGACCTCACACTTTCCAACATTATACTCCATCTGCCAAATTTTTGCCCACTCACTTAGCCTGTCTATGTCCTTTTACAGATTATGTGTGTCCTCCTCACACATTGCTTTTCCTCCCACCTTAATATCGGCAGCAAACTTGGCTACTTTACAGTCGGTCCCTTCTTCCAAGTCGTTAAAATAGATTGTAAATAGTTGGGGTTCCAGCACTGATCCCTGCGGCACCCCTCTAGTTACTGATTGCCAACACAAGAATGAACATTTATCCCGACACTCTGTTTGCTGTTAGTTAGCCAATCCTCTATCCATGCGAATATATTACCCCCAGCCCCGTGAACTTTTATCTTTTGCAGTAACCTTTTATATGGCACCTTGTCAAATGCTTTCTGGGAGTCAAATACACCACACCCACTTTATCCACCCTGTCATTACATGCTCAAAGAATTCCAGCAAATTTGTCAAACTTAACTTCCCCCTCATAAATCCATGCTGACTGCCTGACCGAATTATGTTTTTCCAAATGTCGTGCTACTGCTTCTTTAAGAATGAACTCTTCAACATTTTCCCAAGCACATTTGTTAGGCGAACTGGTCTATAGTTTCCTGCTTTTTGTCTGCCTCCTTTTTAACCGAGTGTGGCTCTCAGTCCCCGGGCAACACCGAGTGCGGCTCTCAGTCCCCGGGCAACACCGAGTGTGGCTCTCAGTCCCCGGGCCACACCGAGTGTGGCTCTCAGGCCCCGAGCAACACCGAGTGTGGCGCTCAGTCCCTGGGCAACACCGAGTGTGGCTCTCAGGCCCCGGGCAACACAGAGTGCGGCTCTCAGGCCCTGGGCAACACCGAGTGTGGCTCTCAGGCCCTGGGCAACACCGAGTTTGGCTCTCAGGCCCCGGGCAACACAGTGTGCGGCGCTCAGGCCCCGGGCAACACCGAGTGCGGCTCTCAATCCCCGGGCAACACCGAGTGCGGCTCTCGGGACCCGGGCAACACCGAGTGCGGCTCTCGGGACCCGGGCAACACCGAGCGCGGCTCTCGGGACCCGGGCAACACCGAGTGCGGCTCTCCGTCCCCGGGCAACACCTAGCGTGGCTCTTAGGCCCCGGGCAACATCGAGTGCGGCTCTCGGGCCCTGAGTCAGAGCCACTGGGCCCGGCACCAGCAACCCCCGGGGGCAGCACCTCCCCCACATCAGGAAAACAACACCTTGCATTTATATAGTGGGCGCTGGATGTGGAAATCACTCACTGGCCTCCTGTGGGTCTGTTTGTTACATCAGTTTGAGCTGGATGGAGAGGGGGGGAGAAGCTGCTGGGTTTCACCCCCAGTACTTCTGGGCCCAGTGGGACCAACAATTTCCCATGTGGGCCTGTCGAGGGAGGTGGGTTCCTTTCCCTGAAGGACAGTACTGACCAAGATGTGTTTTTACGACAATCCCGCAGCTTTCATGGTCTCTTTTTTCTCGTGCCGGCCCCTCCAATGACCCTCATTAAGCTCAATTTCACAACCTGCTTTTGTGTTTTAGTGGGTTCTCTCTCTCACTCCCTTTTCCTGTTTGAAATTCACTTTAAAGGGTGTTAAAAGGGGAGGATTTGTAGACTGAAAGCTCAAAACAAACATCACCTCAAGATCTGACAGTCACACGCTACATCGGGACTGGAATATCATGAGCTTTTGACCATGGAAGCAGAAGGCACCGTTCACAGTGGGGAGAAACGGTACACGTGCTCTGTATGTGGACAAGGCATCAGCCGATCGTCCAAACTGGAGAGACACAAGTGCAGTCACACTGGGGAGAAACCGTGTAAATGTGGGGATTGCGGGAAACAATTCAACTACCCGTACCAGCTGGAAACACATCGGCGAAGTCACACTGGGGAGAGGCCGTTCACCTGCTCCGACTGTGGGAAGGGATTCACTGTGTCATCCGAGCTGCGGACTCACCAGCAAGTTCACACTGGGGAGAGGCCGTTCACCTGCTCCGACTGTGGGAAGGGATTCACTCAGTCATCCGACCTGCGGACACACCAGCGAGTTCACACTGGGCAGAGGCCTTTTAAGTATTCTGACAGTGAGAAGAGTTTTAAAAGCAAAGAGCATCTGCCGAGACACGAGCGACTTCACACTGGGGAGAGGCCGTTCAGCTGCTCTGAATGTGGGAAGGGATTCACTCGGTCATCCCACCTGCTGAGACACCAGCGAGTTCCCGAGAGGCCGTTCACCTGTTCTGAGTGTGGGAAGGGATTCACGCAGTTATCCGACTTGCTGACACACCAGCGAGTTCACGCTGCGAAGAGACCATTCCCCTGCTCTGAATGTGGAAAGAGATTCACTTACTTATCCGAAATACTGATACACCAGCGAATTCACACTGGGGAGAGTCCGTTCACCTGCTCCGAGTGTGTGAAGGGATTCACGACCTCATCCAACCTGCTGAGCCCACAGCGAGTTCACAAGTGACTGCAGGGGTTGGATTCTGCTATTATTAGAAACATAGAAACATAGAAAAAAGGTGCAGGAGTAGGCCATTCGGTCCTTCTAGCCTGCACCGCCATTCAATGAGTTCATAGCTGAACATGCAACTTCAGTACCCCATTCCTGCTTTCTCGCCATACCCCTTGATCCTCCTAGTAGTAAGGACTTCATCGAACTCCTTTTTGAATATATTTAGTGAATTGGCCTCAACAATTTTCTGTGGTAGAGAATGCCACAGGTTCACCACTCTCTGGGTGAAGAAGTTCCTCCTCATCTCGGTCCTAAATGGCTTACCCCTTATCCTTAGACTGTGTCCCCTGGTTCTGGACATCCCCAACATTGGGAACATTCTTCCTGTATCCAACCTGTCTAACCCATCAGAACTTTAAACGTTTCTGTGAGGTCCCTTCTCATTCTTCTGAACTCCAGTGAATACAAGCCCAATTGATCCAGTCTTTCTTGATAGGTCAGTCCCGCCATCCCGGGAATCAGTCCGGTGAACCTTCGCTGCACTCCCTCAAAGCAAGAATGTCCTTTCTCAGGTTAGGAGACCAAAACTGTGCACAATACTCCAGGTGTGGCCTCACCAAGGCCCTGTCCAACTTTAGCAACATCTCCCTGCCCCTGTACTCAAATCCCCGCGCTATGAAGGCCAACATGCCATTTGCTTTCTTAACCGCCTGCTGTACCTGCATGCCAACCTTCAATGACTGATGTACCATGACACTCAGGTCTCTTTGCACCTCCCCTTTTCCTAATCTGTCACCATTCAGATAATAGTCTGTCTCTCTGTTTTTACCACCAAAGTGGATAAACGCGTTACGGAATTGGAACTGAGCGTGGATTTACTCTGGAGCATCCACGATGCTGAGAATGACGTGAGTAGCACGTGTAGTGAGTTGGTCTTACCGCAGGGAAAGGGTCCACAGCCAGATAGGGAATGGAAGACCAGCAGGAAGAGCAGTGCAAGGAAGGTAGTGCAGGGGTCCCCTGTGGTCATCCCCCTGTAAAACAGATACACTGCTTTGAGTGCTGTTGAGGGGGATGACTCATCAGGGGAGGGCAGCAGCAGCCAATTTCATGGCACCATGGCTGGCTCTGCTGCACAGGAGGGCAAGAAAAAGAGTGGGAGAGCGATAGTGATAGGGGATTCAATTGTGAGGGGAATAGATAGGCGTTTCTGCGGCCGCAACCAAGACTCCAGGATGGTATGTTGCCTCCCTGGTGCAAGGGTCAAGGATGTCTCGGAGCGGGTGCAGGACATTCTGAAATGGGAGGGAGAACAGCCAGTTGTCGTGGTGCACATTGGTACCAACGACATAGGTAAAAAAAGGGATGAGGTCCTACGAAACGAATTTAAGGAGCTAGGAGCTAAATTAAAAAGTAGGACCTCAAAATTAGTAATCTCGGGATTGCTACCAGTGCCACGTGATAGTCAGAGTAGGAATCGCAGGATAGCGCAGATGAATACATGGCTTGAGCAGTGGTGCAGCAGGGAGGGATTCAAATTCCTGGGGCATTGGGACCGGTTCTGGGGGAGGTGGGACCAGTACAAACCGGACGGTCTGCACCTGGGCAGGACCGGAACCAATGTCCTAGGGGGAGTGTTTGCTCGTGCTGTTGGGGAGGATTTAAACTAATATGGCAGGGGGATGGGAACCAATGCAGGGAGACAGAGGGAAACAAAAAGGAGACAAAAGCAAAAGACAGAAAGGAGATGAGGAAAAGTGGAGGGCAGAGAAACCCAAGGCAAAGAACAAAAAGGGCCACTGTACAGCAAAATTCTAAAAGGACAAAGGGTGTTAATAAAACAAGCCTGAAGGCTTTGTATCTTAATGCAAGGAGTATCCGCAATAAGGTGGATGAATTAATTGTGCAAATAGATGTGAACAAATATGATGTGATTGGGATTACGGAGACGTGGCTCCAGGATGATCAGGGCTGGGAACTCAACATTCAGGGGTATTCAACATTCAGGAAGGATAGAATAAAAGGAAAAGGAGGTGGGGTAGCATTGCTGGTTAAAGAGGAGATTAATGCAATAGTTAGGAAAGACATTAGCTTGGATGATGTGGAATCTATATGGGTAGAGCTGCAGAACACCAAAGGGCAAAAAACGTTAGTAGGAGTTGTGTACAGACCTCCAAACAGTAATAGGGATGTTGGGGAGGGCATCAAACAGGAAATTAGGGGTGCATGCAATAAAGGTGTAGCAGTTATAATGGGTGACTTTAATATGCACATAGATTGGGCTAGCCAAACTGGAAGCAATACGGTGGAGGAGGATTTCCTGGAGTGCATAAGGGATGGTTTTCTAGACCAATATGTTGAGGAACCAACTAGGGGGGAGGCCATCTTAGACTGGGTGTTGTGTAATGAGAGAGGATTAATTAGCAATCTCATTGTGCGAGGCCCCTTGGGGAAGAGTGACCATAATATGGTGGAATTCTGCATTAGGATGGAGAATGAAACAGTAATTTCAGAGACCATGGTCCAGAACTTAAAGAAGGGTAACTTTGAAGGTATGAGGCGTCAATTGGCTAGGATAGATTGGCGAATGATCCTTAGGGGGTTGACTGTGGATGGGCAATGGCAGACATTTAGAGACCGCATGGATGAATTACAACAATTATACATTCCTGTCTGGCGTAAAAATAAAAAAGGGAAGGTGGCTCAACCGTGGCTATCTAGGGAAATCAGGGATAGTATTAAAGACAAGGAAGTGGCATACAAATTGGCCAGAAATAGCAGCGAACCTGGGGACTGGGAGAAATTTAGAACTCAGCAGAGGAGGACAAAGGGTTTGATTAGGGCAGGGAAAATGGAGTACGAGAACAAGCTTGCAGGGAACATTAAGGCGGATTGCAAAAGTTTCTATAGGTATGTAAAGAGAAAAAGGTTGGTGAAGACAAACGTAGGTCCCCTGCAGTCAGAATCAGGGGAAGTCATAACGCGGAACAAAGAAATGGCAGACCAATTGAACAAGTACTTTGATTCGGTATTCACTAAGAAGGATACAAACAACCTTCCGGATATAAAAGGGGTCAGAGGGTCTAGTAAGGAGGGGGAACTGAGGGAAATCTTTATTAGTCGGGAAATTGTGTTGGGGAAATTGATGGGATTGAAGGCCGATAAATCCCCAGGGCCTGATGGACTGCATCCTACAGTATTAAGGAGGTGGCCTTGGAAATAGCGGATGCATTGACAGTCATTTTCCAACATTCCATTGACTCTGGATCAGTTCCTATGGAGTGGAGGGTAGCCAATGTAACCCCACTTTTTAAAAAAGGAGGGAGAGAGAAAACAGGGAATTATAGACCGGTCAGCCTGACCTCAGTAGTGGGTAAAATGATGGAATCAATTATTAAGGATGTCATAGCAGTGCATCTGGAAAATGGTGACATGATAGGTCCAAGTCAGCATGGATTTGTGAAAGGGAAATCATGCTTGACAAATCTTCTGGAATTTTTTGAGGATGTTTCCAGTAAAGTGGACAAAGGAGAACCAGTTGATGTGGTATATTTGGACTTTCAGAAGGCTTTCGACAAGGTCCCACACAAGAGATTAATGTGCAAAGTTAAAGCACATGGGATTGGGGGTAGTGTGCTGACGTGGATTGAGAACTGGTTGTCAGACAGGAAGCAAAGAGTAGGAGTAAACGGGTACTTTTCAGAATGGCAGGCAGTGACTAGTGGAGTGCCGCAAGGTTCTGTGCTGGGGCCCCAGCTGTTTACATTGTACATTAATGATTTAGACGAGGGGATTAAATGCAGTATCTCCAAATTTGCGGAGGATACTAAGTTGGGTGGCAGTGTGAGCTGCGAGGAGGATGCTATTAGGCTGCAGAGTGACTTGGATAGGTTAGGTAAGTGGGCAAATGCATGGCAGATTAAGTATAATGTGGATAAATGTGAGGTTATCCACTTTGGTGGTAAAACAGAGAGACAGACTATTATCTGAATGGTGACAGATTAGGAAAAGGGAAGGTGCAACGAGACCTGGGTGTCATGGTACATCAGTCATTGAAGGTTAGCATGCAGGTACGGCAGGCGGTTAAGAAAGCAAATGGCATGTTGGCCTTCATAGCGAGGGGATTTGAATACAGGGGCAGGGAGGTGTTGCTACATTTGTACAGTGCCTTGGTGAGGCCACATCTGGAGTATTGTGTACAGTTTTGGTCTCCTAACTTGAGGAAGGACATTGTTGCTATTGAGGGAGTGCAGCGAAGGTTCACCAGACTGATTCCCGGGATGGCGGGACTGACCTATCAAGAAAGATTGGATCAACTGGGCTTGTATTCACTGGAGTTCCGAAGAATGAGAGGGGACCTCATAGAAACGTTTAAAATTCTGACGGGTTTAGACAGGTTAGATGCAGAAAGAATGTTCCCAATGTTGGGGAAGTCCAGAACCAGGGGTCACAGTCTGAGGATAAGGGGTAAGCCATTTAGGACCGAAATGAGGAGAAACTTCTTCACCCAGAGAGTGGTGAACCTGTGGAATTCTCTACCACAGAAAGTAGTTGAGGTCAATTCACTAAATATATTCAAAAGGGAGTTAGATGAAGTCCTTACTACTCGGGGGATCAAGGGTTATGGCGAGAAAGCAGGAAGGGGGTACTGAAGTTTCATGTTCAGCCATGAACTCATTGAATGGCGGTGCAGGCTAGAAGGGCTGAATGGCCTGCTCCTGCACCTATTTTCTATGTTTCTATGTTTCTATTATACTTCATCTGCCATGCATTTGCCCACTCACCTCACCTATTCAACTCGCTCTGCAGCCTCATAGCTTCCTCCTCACAGCTCGCACTGCTACCAAACTTAGTGTCATCCGCAAATTTGGAGATACTACATTTAATCCCCTCGTCTAAATCATTAATGTACAGTGTAAACAGCTGGGGCCCCAGCACAGAACCTTGCGGTACCCCACTCGTCACTGCCTGCCATTCTGAAAAGTCCCCATTTACTCCTACTCTTTGCTTCCTGTCTGACAACCAGTTCTCAATCCATGTCAGCACAATGTGTATGTTTAAAAATGTAGAGAAACATTGAAGTTGAGAACGTGGGAATTGTATAGAGACAGTATAAGCTAACAAAGAATTCATGGGGGAATAGCCATGACATCTCAGACTCGCGACTGCGAAAAGATACAACACTAACACATATTGAAACAAAACCCACAGCTTGCAGAAAAACCTCAAGGTCTTATTAAATCATGTTATTAATCTGAAACATTTACAGAAGGTCTTTGTTTAAAATCAGACCATACTTAGGTCGGCTTATGAGTGGACAAAGGGAAAGAGGGATCAAAAGAGATAGGCTGAACTAGGATGTCACTCTAGCCCTATCTTGATATCTTTTGCCAAAAATGTATAACCGTCGTGCCTTTACAATGTAACGTCACTTTGTCCGTAGGAAGTGGGTGCGTTCAAACAGACTTGCATTCCTTCTGTCTGATAAGGTCCCCAATCGGGATTTGCTTTTTAAATAAAAGCTTGATTTGTTTAAAGCACAAACGGTATTCGTTTCAGTAATTTTGCTGAACCAGATTGAGGTAAAAGAATCCAGAAATCAACATTTGGTGTCAGAAGTGGGATCTCAACGGACGACTGCCGAAAACTTGCGAATTAAGAGCCAGACTAGCCTTGGACGAGACGAGGGGAAAGTGGCCCTGGAGTGAGTATGATTTCAATACTGCTCCAGTTTCCCCTGGTTTCAATAGTCTGAGGAAAGTTTAGCTACTCGCTGGTTCTCAGGTAGTGTCTGAACGAGATCCAGGACAATCTGGTGAGTACCTTTCAAACTTAGAACAGGGAAAGAGAAAGGGAAATTGCGCGGTGACGCAAACCAAGTGGCGACTTGGAAAGATAGGTTAGAATAGGTAAGTCTTGCGCGATGACACAAACCAAGCGGCGACTTGCAAAGATAGGTTAGAATAGATAAGTCTGCCTGGGTTCAAGGCCCCGAGCCTGCATGGGTTCGAGGCCCAGTGTCTCTGTGGGTTCGAGGCCCAAGTAGATCCGTGCGGCGACACGGAAAGTAGGGATAGTTAGAGCTAACTAGGGATAGATGATCAATCATGGATCCAAAATTAATAGGAAAGAAAAGAGACTCTTATGAACGCTTGTTTTAAATGAGAAATGCTTGTGTGATTTTTACTGTGTAAAAAAAAAAGCTGGGGAGTTGTGGTTTGTTTTAGCTCCACCCACTTTTTCAAACAGAATGAAAGTTTTTTTTAACCCTTGGTAGTGTTGTCCTGTATGTGGGAAGTTTAAGAGTGTGAACCTTATTGAATTACGTATATTCGGATGATAAGTTATGGAGCCAGGAAATGCACAAAGGATAGGTTTGTTGAGTAAAAAAAAAAGGATTTGACATGCTCACTTACTTGTTTAAAGAAAACATTCAGAGAAGGCACCGCAAAACAACTGAGATGGATTCAAAAGGATTAAAAAAAAATATTATATTAAATAACACGACCTTGAGGCTGGAACAATTGAGATAACGAAAAGCAGTCCACAGCCTACGTGCCAGACTTCTCTCTAGTTATGGAAAAGGCAAAAAAAAGTAACGTACTAAATAGGTGCTGAAAGAAAAAAAAAATGTGCTGAGATTTTAAATTATGAGAAAAATTCCACTGCAGTCTTAAAAAAAAATCACTCCTGTCCAGTTGGCAGAAAAACTCCATTAAATCAGGGCTTTCATTGACAGGAGGACATATTGAAAACCGTAGACGTCTTAAAGAAAGAGTGCACGCACGAGAAACGTACTCAGAGTTCCACTGGGACCTCTGAGAAAGGTATCGATACACGACTTAGATAAAATGGCTGGCTTTGCGTTGACTAAGGCTGATGACGAAATTAAATTTCAGTAAACAAATAGCTATTAAAAATGTGTGGTCTCGTTTTAAATCAATTAAAAAATATCTTTGGCAAGCACTTGAATAAGAAGTTAAAAAATATTGGAGTTTAATCAAATGCTGCCTTTCCTGATGAAAATATGCTTTTTTCAGATGGTTATTTGAAGTCATGTAATGACATCAGGTCTTCTTACAAACCTGTAAAGGAGTTAACCCTTTCCATTGACAGCTGTTTCATACTAAACATTATCAATTTGGATTTCTTAATAGAAAAAAGACTGACCTAACAGAGGAATGGTGCGATAGTCAGAATAAAAATAAAAACAAATTAGCTTATGTAATAATACTTGCCTGATACAATAAAGAAATAGATACTCAAACAAAACAAATTGAAGAGTTAAAAGGCAAAGATAAATAAGCTGAAAGGGATCCACAAACCCAACTTAACCCTGACCTCCGATTTCACGGAGTGACTGCGACATGCACGGATATGATGCAGAATCAAGGGACCTGTGGGCCCTGGTAAAGCAAACCCTGAGCCCAACTGAGCATGCCCTATTTCTAACTCATAGGACGTGCTACTCATGATGCATTGGTGGTTGCTCACCCTAACGATGTCCAGGATCGCCAAAACACTATCTTTAATGCTCTCACCACGACCCTTCAGAAGCCCATCAGTATGGAGCCGCCTCGGGTGGAAGTAGCAAAACACGACCCAAGGGGATACCAGATGGAACCGCAGTATTGCGTGCAGGGTTGGGTGGATAAACAGGGATACGGTTATATCAAACACCCAAATGGCCCGGGCCCTGCTAATTACGGACCGCCCTACAGTCCCCGGCCTGGTATGTGAAGAGGTCGGGACTGGGAAAGACGAGATGGATGCTTAATTTGTGGGCAAGAAGGACATTGGAATAGAAATTGTCCCTCCCTTCGGCACGAAAAAGGAAGAGGAGGAAGAGGAGGGGGGCAAGGGGGGAGAGGACGGGGATATTACACTAACTACTCCCGGAACAACCCCTTTGCCAACCGTCCCCCGATTCGTATTGACTACGCAGGGACCCTCTCCGGATGACGAACGGATGATATTGTTAAAAATTCGGAATGAGTGGCAACTCTTCTTGATAGATATGGGAGCCTTCATGTCTTCTGTACAATCAAAGCTTAAACTCCCCGCCTTCACTGAAACACAGGGACTGTCAGGTTTCCTGGGACAAGTCTCTACATTTCCGGTGTCAGAACCGGTTAAAATGGGTTACCAGGAAGAATCGGTGGAACATCGATTTGTTATCACAACCAATCTGGACTGTAACTTGATGGCTAGAGACCTCCTCTGCAAATTACAGTTGCATTTGGAGTGTGGAGATGATGAGATTATTGTAAAACAGGGAACCATTAAGCAGCAGTATTATACCAGTCGAACCCCTCAGTGGTGGTCTCTGGACCTGCCGCAGGCACCCTCTCACGTGACCATAGCATACGATCCCAGTGGAAAGAATCAGGACCTGCAGAACTTTTATCAGGATCACGAAGGGGAAGTGAAGGAAATTATATTAAGGGCAAGAGTGACTGGACAGGAAGGGAAGGCAGATTTTGTGGAAAAGGACAGCCCCCAACGGTGGCACCACATATTACTCGAAGTGTTACCTCCTCACCACGCTAATGATTTGGGAGTTATGGTGCGCCAGGCTATAAACGAGGCTGACCCTACCAGCCGGGATGTGCAAATTGTAAAACATGGCCGAACAGTCCAATTCAACGGGGACCCCGAGTAGGTCTTAACGACTCTGCAGCATCATACTGGCTCTGACATACCTGACTATGTGGAACCTCATGTGTGGGCAGAGGACCCCTCCCATGTGGGTTATACTCCCATTGATCCGATTGAGATCCCAGTGCAGTGCAATGTGGACAGTACCCACTGAAATTACAGGCAATACCGAGTATCCACCGAGCTTTGGAGACTAGCCGAGTCGAACCAATTTGCCAGTTTCGAGTCCCTAGCACGGCTAAATAAATGCGACAGTGGTTGGGGATGATCAATTACTGCTGACCCTGGATCCCTAATGTTGCCCTGATGATTAAGCACCTCACCCCGTATATAAATAAGTAAGGCAGCTTTGAAATAGAAACCGCAGACGTCCAAGCCTTTAAGGAGCTAAAGACAGCCCTGCTGCAAGCTCCGGCTTTGGGCCGGCCACTCTCTGACCGGCCTTTCAACTGTATTGTACAATTCTGAAAGACTGTGCTACCGTTGTCTTAACACCTCTCACTCCGGAGCTGCCCTCCTGGGCCAACTGCAGACTCAACACCTGACCATGCCCAGGCAAAGTTGATCTGAGATCTACTTACTAAACAATCCTCAGCTGAACTTTCGGCACTAAACTGCAATTAATCCGGCCTATTTTCTTACTGAGCCGCCCCAAGATGAGGAAGAACCCAGTCATGATTGTTTATCTTTAATTCAAGAAGCCACATCAGTCAGGGAAGATTTAGTTGATGTACCAATTGAAGAAACAGACTGTATTATGTATGTTGACGGAAGTTCTTCGATGAATCTCAGGATACGCCATAGTAAACCAGAATAATCAGGTCTTGGAATCTGCCGCTTTTGAAACAGCCTATTCTGCCCAACAAGCTGAACAATTCACCCTCACCCGAGCCTGTATCTTGGCCGAAGACCTCAAAGTCAATATCGACACCGACTCTCGATATGCCTTTGGGGTGGCCCATGATTTCGGACAATTTTGGAAAAATAAGAGATTCCTAACCTCACAGGCGAATGAGATATCCCATGAGCAACTAGTATCTGATTTGTTGCAAGCCCTCATGATCCCCAAGCGTATTGCCGTTGTTAAATGTACCACCCACACCACCGGAAAATCTCCGGTTGATAAAGGGAACCACTGTTCTGACAAAGAGGCTAAACAGGCCTCTCGTGACCAACAGATGTTAGTGCCCAAAATTATGAGTCAGACTAAAAATCCTGCGAAGGATAAGTTAGCCTCGGAAAAACCAATGCCAACCATCCAAGATGTTAAAATAGCACAGGAGGACGCTCCTGAAAAAGATAAACTGTTGTGGAAATATTATGGATGTACTTATGGCAATGTTTCTAAATTCTGGACCACTCCCGCGGAACAGACTTGCATGTCTGACGAGTTGGCTCAATGGGTTATTGAATGTATGCATTTTGCTACTCATTGTGGAGCAAGGACCACGAGTGATACACGTTTGGCTACTTGGTGGCAACCTAGACTCCAGGCGCTCGCCCAGAACATCAGTAATCGTTGCCTGGTTTGCCAGCAACATAATCCAGGGAAGGGAGTCCCCTGTGATTGGTGTTAAATGCCCATACCCGAAAGTCCCTTTGAGACATTTCAGTTGGACTACATTGAGTTGCAGAAGTTCAGTGTTGCAAATATCTGTTAGTAATAGTAGATGTGTTTAGCAGATGGATTGAAGCCTACCATACCCTGGACAATGAGTCTCAAACTGCTGTTAAGGTGTTAATGAGGGAAATTGTTCCTAGATATGGTATCTCAGCTCGACTGATGACCACCTATGTTCTTTCTTTGACTCAGGCTCTGCGACGAGCTCACAACCAGGTTCAAGATGCTCACCTCGACTTCTCAGTTTTACCCGAATTGTCCCTCGTTGCACCAGGGAAGTATGGATTCGGAAGGGATTAGAGCCACAATAGGAGGGGCCTTTTCAGGTGTTACTCACTACCCCCACTGCAGCCAAGGTTGAGGGGAAAAGTGCCTGGGTTCACCTGCACCGCTGCAAGCTCACCACTCTCGAACGAACCTATTTTACTCGTTATTCTAACACCTGTTTCTGTTCCAGACCTCCTCGTCTCCGTTGGCATCCTAATTGGAACGTGGACCAATTTGAACTTTTATCCGTAGTGATAGACAGCCAGCTACACCGACGGTGACCTGAGAAAAGAGACGGGAAAACTGAACTCTTTTAATCAGCAAAATAATTGAACTATTTATCTGAATCCTGAGCCATAAGATGAAACTGTGTCTGTATGCCACAGTCTGTATAATAGTGTTGATATGTGACAGTTTCAGCGCATGGGAGGGGAGACAGAGACGAGAGCTCCATGTGAACACCTTTTTGTACATGTCTTATGTTTATGCGCAAAATGGGAACTTTTCTAGATGTTGGGAAAGTTCACATTATCCTATACATTCCAAAGGAGGAATTCCTTTGTGCCCCGATCCACTAACCCTAACAGAGACTGTCAGATCGATTCAGAGCCAAACTATCACTAGAGGAGGGGGGTCAATACAATTAGTCAGACATTCCAGGGATGGTAACAACCAACCTACTACCGTGGAAAGGAACCCCCATTCTTAGCCCTGAACAATACCTCGGGAATTGGGAGGCCAACCGGGGACATATGTCTATCCCGAAATGACACCAGTAACAAGGGACATATCATAGGGTACAGCAAATGCCCACACAGTCTCAACATCACCACTGGTGCACGAGTCACCATCCTCTCTCACCTTCCGAATAAAACAAGTGGAGGTTTGTGGGCCCAGTCCTGGGACGCGAAAGATGGACTGGGTCCTGTTATCTGGGAAATGTGGTGCCATTTGTGCGGCAAGTACGTACCGTGGCGGAAGCACATGCCTCCAGCCGATACAAGCGAGCCATCACCCCCACTGACAATTTCTTTGGGGTCATGATGTTCCCAATCAGGATAGGACGTCTCATGGATGAAGTACAGAATCTAGAGACGATATTGGAACAGATAGCTAACAATATTGCTGAAGCTCTGGAGGACATCACAGCTGAAATGATAGCAATAAGGACCGTAGCATTACAAAACCGAAAGGCCCTCGATTACCTGTTAGCTGAGAAAGGGGGAACGTGTGCCCTGATAGGATCTGAATGTTGCACTTACATTCCTGATAGTTCAGAAAACATAACCAATCTCGCTGATCACATAGAAGGGAGGGGACGAGGTTATCCACACCAGCAGAAAGATCTAGCTGGGTTGATGGGCTATCAGATGGATATTGGAGATCCTATCTAATGCATGGGGCAATTAATCTCATCATAGTAATAATTACCTGTTGTTTCATTGTTGGTTGCCTTAACCTTTATTGTAAAGTAATGATGGCAAGGTTAGCAAACTCTCGTGGTCAAGCGCTCCCGAGTTATGATCCAACGAACGAAAGAACTACTCGACACTAACAACAATATGATTCAGGAAATAGAGTGTGAATGGATGAATGCGATACTCCTAGAATGATCCTAAGTGTTATCATGGAATGTTAAAAGGGGGGAATGTGAATGTTTAAAAATGTATCGAGACATTGAAATTGAAAACGTGGGAATTGTCTCGGGACAGTATAAGCTAACAAAGAATTCATGGGGGAATAGCCATGACATCTCAGACTCGAGACTGCGAAATGTTACAACACTAACACATATTGAAACAATACCCACAGCTTGCAGAAAAACCTCAAGGTCTTATTAAATCATGTTATTAACCTGAAACATTAACAGAAGGTCTTTGTTTAAAATCAACCATACTTTGGTCGGCTTATGAGTGGACAAAGGGAAAGAGGAATCAAAAGGGATAGGCTGAACTAGGATGTCACTCGAGCCCTATCTTGTTATCTTTTGCCGAGAATGTATAACCGTCGTCCCTTTGTCCGTAGGAAGTGCGTGCGTTCTATCAGAGTTGCATTCCTTCTGTCTGATAAGGTCCCCGATCGGAATTTGCTTTTTAAATAAAAGCTTGCTTTGTTTAAAGCACAAACGATATTCGTTTCAGAATTTTTACTGAACCAGATTGAGAGAAAAGAATCTACATTTACACCCTCACTGTCAGACTCTAATATACCCCACAACCCTCAATGTAACACTCTTATATACCCCATACCCCTCACTGTAACACTGATACACCTCACGCCTCCCACTGTAACAAAGATACACCCCACACCACTCACTGCAACACTGATATAGCACACAGCGCTCGCTGTAACACCGATATATCCCACACCCCTCAGTGTAATACGGACATAGTCCACACCCCTCACTGTAATATCCTGATATACCCACAACCCTCACTGTAACACTGATATACCTCACACGTCACAAGGTAACTTATTGACATACAACACACCGCTCACTGTAAAAATGATATACCCCACATACCTCACTGTAACACACAGCTACACCCCAAACTCCTCACTGTAACACTGATGTACCCCACATACCTCACCGTAACACACAGATACACCCCAAACTCCTCACTGTAACACTGATATATCCCACCTTCCACCCACTGCAACACTGATAGACCCCACACCCCTCTCTATAACACTGATATGGCCCACACCCCTCACTGTAACACTAATATACCCCACACCCCTCAATTTATCAATCATAGACGCCACACCCATCACTGCAAAACAGCGATATACCCCACACCCCTCTCTGGAACACTCATATACCCGACACCACTTACTTTAACGCATCGATATATACCACACCCCTCACTGTAATGCACTTATACACCCTATACCCCTCACTCTAAAATTCAGGTAAAAACCATGCCCCTCACTGTAACACTGATATTCACCACACACCTCACTGTTACACTGATATACCTCAAACCCTTCACTGTAACACTGATATATACCACGCCCCTCACTATAACATTGATATACCCCACACCACTCACTGTGTTATTCTGATATACCCACTCTCCTCACTGTAACACTGATATACCCCACACCCCTCACCGTGATATCCTGATATACCCACAAACCTCACTGTAACACTGATATTCCTCACACGCCTCAAGGTAACTTACTGATACACAACACACCGCTCACTGTAACACTGATATACCCCACATACCTCACTGTAACACACAGATACACACCAAACCCCTCACTGTAACACTGATATACCCCACACACCACAGTATAAAGCGATTATATACCACTCATTGTAACACTGATATACCCCACCCAACTGTAGCACTGATATACCCCGCACCACTCACTGCAACACTGATATACCCCACACCCCTCACGTAACACTGATATACCCCACATCCCTCACTGCAACACTGATAAAGCATACACCCCTCAATGTAACAATCATATACCCCACTCCATCACTGCAAAACACCGATATACCCCACATCTCTCAGTGGAATACTCATATACCCTACACCCCTTTCTTCAACGCACCGATATATACCACAACCCTCACTGTAAAGCACTTATACACACCACACCCCTCACTCTTAAACTCAGGTAAAAGCCATGCCCCTCACTGTAACACTGATATACACCCCCCCCCCCATTGTAGCACTGATATACCCCACACCCCTCACTGTAACACTGATATACCGCACACACCGAACTGCAACAGATGTACCCCACACCCCTCACTATAACACTGATATACCTCACACCCTTCACTGTAACACCGATATGCCCCGTACTCCTCACTGTAACACCGATATACCCCACATCCCTCACTGTAACACTGATATATCCCACACCCCTCAATGTAACACCGATATACCCCACAACCCTCACTGTGGTATTCTGATAGACCCACTCTCCTCACTGTAACACTGATATACATCACGCCTCTCACTGTTACACAGACATAGTCCACACCCCTCACTGTGATATCCTGATATACACACAACCCTCATTGAAACAGCGATATTCCTCACACGCCTCAAGGTAACTTACTGATACACAACACACCGCTCACTGTAACACTGATATACCCCACATACCTCACTGTAACATACACATACACCCCACACACCACATTATAAAGCGCTTATATAGCAATCATTGTAACACTGATATACCCCACCCAACTGTAGCACTGATATACCCCGCACCACTCACTGCAACAATGATGTACCCCACACCCCTCACGTAACACTGATATACCCCACATCCCTCACTGCAACACTGATATAGCCTATACCCCTCAATGTAACAATCATATACCCCACTCCATCACTGCAAAACACCGATATACCCCACATCTCTCAGTGGAATACTCATATACCCTACACCCCTTTCTTCACGCACCGATATATACCACACCCCTCACTGTAAAGAATTATGCAGCCCACACCCCTCACTCTTAAACTCAGGTAAAAACCATGCCCCTCACTGTAACACTGATATACCCCAAACCCCGCACTGTAACACCGATATGCCGCACACCCCTCACTGTAACACTGAAATACTCCACACCACGCACTGTAACACTGATATACCCCACAGCCCTCACTTTAACACTGATACACCCCACACCCCTCACTGTAACACTGTTATACCCCAAACCCCTCATTGTAACACTGATTTACCCACCACCCCTCCCTGTAACATGAAATACCTCACACCCTTCACTGTAACATTGATATACCCCACACCCCTAACTGTAACACCGATATACCCCATAGCCCTAACTGTAACACCGATGTACCCCGCACCCCTCACTGTAAAACTGAAATACTCCACACCCCGCACTGTAACAGTGATATAACCCACACCCCTCACTTTAAAACTGATACACCCCACACCCCTCACTGTAACATTGTTAGACCCCAAACCCCTCATTGTAACACTGATATACCCACCACCCCTCCCTGTAACTTGAAATACCTCACACCCTTCACTGTAACATTGATATACCCCACACCCCTCACTGTAACACCGATATACCCCATAGCCCTAACTGTATCACCGATGTACCCCGCACCCCTCACTGTAACACTGAAATACTCCACACCCCGCACTGTAACACTGATATACCCCACACCCCTCAATGTAACACTGATACACCCCAAACTCCTCACTGTAACACTGTTATACCCCACACCCCTCACTGTAACACTGATATACCCACCACCCCTCACTGTAACACTTATATACCCCACACCCCTCACTGTAACACTGATAGACCCCACACCCCTCAAGGTTACACTGAAATACCCCACACCTTTCAATGCAACACTGATATACCATACATCACTCACTATAACACTGATATACCCCAAACCTCTCACTGGAACACTGATATATCGCGCACCACTCACTGTAACACACTGATATACACCCCCACGCCTCCATGTAACACTGCTATCCCACTCACCCCACAGTGAACCACCCAGCTAAGATCCACACGCGACACTCTAACACACTGATGTACCCGACACCGCTCACTGTAAGACTGACATAGCCCACACCCCTCATTGTAACACTGATATACCACACACCCCTCACTGTAACACTAATATACCCCACCACCCCTCACTGTAACGCTAATATCCCACTCACCCCGCAGTGTAACACTCAGATAAAACCCACACCCATCACTGTAAAACTGATATACCCCACACCCCTCACTCTAACACCAATATACCCCACACCCCTCACTGTAAAACTGACATACCCACATCCCTCACTTTAACATTTATATACCCACCACCCCTCACTGTAACACTGATATACCTCACACACACACTGTAACATTGATAAACCCCTCAACCCTCACTGTAACACCGATATACCCCATACACCTAACTGTAACAACGATATAGCCCACACCCCTCACAGTAACAATGAAATACTCCACACCCCGCACTGCAAAACTGATATAACCCACACCCCTCACTGTCACACTGATACACCCCACATCCTTCACTGTAACACTGATATACCCCACATCCCTCACTGTAACAATGATATACCCCACACCCCTCAATGTAACACTGATATACCACACATCACTCACTATAACACTGATATACACCAAACCCCTCACTGTAACACTGATATCCGCCGCAGCACTCAGTGTAACACAAAGATATACCGCCCCACGCCTCCCTGTAACACTGATATGCCACTCACGCCACAGTGAACTACTCAGCTAAGACCCACACGCTGCACTCTAACACACTGATGCACCCTACACCGCTCACTGTAACACTGATATACCCCACACCTCTCACTGAAACACTGACATACCCCACACACCTCACTTTAACAGATGTGCCCCACACCCCTCACTATAACACTGATATAACTCACACCCTTCACTGTAACACTGATACACACCACGCCCCTCACTGCAACACTGATATACCACACACCGCTCAATGTAACACTGATATACCCCACACCCCTCACTGTAACACCGATATGCCCCGTACTCCTCACTGTAATACCGATATACCCCACATCCCTCACTGTAACACTGATATATGCCACACCCCTCACTGTAACACCGACATACCCCACACTCCTCACTGTAACACTGATTTACCCCACGCCCCTCACTGTTTCACTGATATATCCCACAACCCTCACTGTGATATTCTGATAGACCCACTCTCCTCACTGCAACACTGATATACACTACGCCTCTCACTGTTACACTGAAAAACCCCACAACCCTCACTGTGATATCCTGATATACCCACAACCCAGACTGTAACAACGATATTCCTCACACGCCTCAAGATAAATAACTGACATACAACACACCGCTCACTGTAACACTGATATACCCCACAAAGCTCATTGCAACACACAGATGCACCCTTAACCCCTCACTGTAAGACTGATATACCCCACACACCTCAGGTTGAAGCGCTCATATACCACTGATTGAAGCACTGATATACCCCTCGCCACTGTAGCACGGATACACCCCACACCTGTCACTGTAACACTGATATACCATAAATTCCTCACTTTAACACTGATATACCCCACACATCTCACTGTAACACTGATATACCTCACACCCTTCACTGTAACACTGATATACCCCACACATCTCACTAGAACAGATGTACCCCACAGCCCACACTATAACACTGATATACCTCACACCCTTCAGTGTAACATTGATATACCCCACACATCTCACTGTAAAACTGATATACCTCACACCCCTCACTGAAACACTGATATACCCCACATTCCTCACTTTAACACTGATATACCCCACACCCCTCACTGTAACACTGACATACCCCACACACGTCACTGTAACAGATGTACCCCACTCCCCACATTATAACACTGCTATACCTCACATCACTCACGATAGCACTGATATACCTAAAACCCCTCACTGTAGCACTGTTATACCGCGCACCACTCACTGTAACACACTGATATACATTCCCACGCTTCCCTGTAACACTGAAATCCCACTCACCCCACAGTGAACCACTCAGCTAAGATCCACACGCGACACTCTAACACACTGATGTACCCGACACCGCTCACTGTGACACTGATATACCGCACACCCCTCACTGTAACATTGACTTCGCCCACACGCCTCACTGTAACACTGATATACCACATACCCCTCAATGTAACACTAATATACCCCACCACTCCTCAATGTAACGCTGATATCCCACTCACCCCGCAATTTAACACTCAGATAAAACCCACACCCCTCACAATAAAACTGATATACACAACATTCCTAACTTTAAAACTGATATACCCCACACCGCTCACTGTAACACTAATATACCCCCCACGCCTCCCTATAACATTGATATCCCACTCACCCCACAGTGAACCACTCAGCTAAGACCCACACGCTGCACTCTAACACATTGATGCACCCTGCACCGCTCACTGTAAAACTGATATACCCCACACCACTCACTGTAACACTGATATAGCTCACACCCCTCACTGTAAAACAGGTAAAGCACACACCCCTTAGTGTAACACTGGAATGGCACACACCCCTCAGTTTAACACTGATATATCCCACAACCCTCACTGTAACAATGATATATCCCACACCACTCGCTGTAACACTGATATACCCAACACCCCTCACTGCAACACTGATATACACCACACCCCTACTGTAATACTGATATACGCCACACCCCTCACTGTAACACTGATATACCCCACACACCTCACTGTAACACTGAAATACTCCACACCCCACACTGTAACACTGAAATATTCCACACCCCTCAATGTAACACTGATACACCCCACACCTCTCACTGTAACACTGGTATAGCCTCCACCCCTCACTGTAACACTGCTATACCCCACATCCCTCACTGTAACACTGATATACCCCACACCCCTCACTGCAACACTGATAAACCCCACACCCCACAATGTAACACTGATATATCACACATCACTCAATATATCAATGCTATACTCCAAAACCCTCACTGTAACACTGATATATCTCGCACCACTCACTGTAATACACTGATATACCCCCCACGCCTCCCTATAACACTGATATCCCACTCACCCCACAGTGAACCACTCAGCTAAGACCCACACGCTGCACTCTAACACATTGATGCACCCTGCACCGCTCACTGTAAAACTGATATACCCCACACCACTCACTGTAACACTGATATAGCTCACACCCCTCATTGTAACACAGGTAAAGCACACACCCCTTAGTGTAACACTGGAATGGCACACACCCCTCCGTTTAACACTGATATATCCCACAACCCTCACTGTAACAATGATATATCCCACACCACTCGCTGTAACACTGATATACCTCGTAACCCTCAATGTAATATTGACATGCACCACACCCCTCACTGTAACACTGATATATCCCACACCCCTCAGTTTAACACTGATATACCCCACACCCCTCACTGTAATACTGATATACATCACACCCCTCACTGTAACACTGATATATCCCACACCCCTCACTGTAATACTGATATACCTGACACCCCTCACTGTAACACTGATATATCCCACACACCTCACTGTAACAATGATATACCCTACACCCCTAACTCTGATACTGATATACCACACAGCGCTCAGTGTAACACACATTTCTACCCCACACCCCATACTTTAATACTGATATACCCCACTCTCCTCTCTGTAAAACTGATAGACACAACACCCCTCACTGTAACTCTGATATACCCCACACACCTCACTTTAACACTGATATAGCTCACACCCCTCACTGTAACACTGATATATCCCACACCTCTCACTGTAATACTGGTATAGCCTACACACCTCACTGTAACACTGATATACCCGACACCCCTCATTGTAACACTGATATACCCCATAAGCCTCACTGTAACACTGGTATACCCCACACCCCTCACTCTAACATTGATATACCCCACACCCCTTACAGTAACATTGACATACCCCACATCCCTCACTGTAACACTGAAATACCCCACACCACTTACTGTAACACTGATATACCCCACACCCCTTACTGTAATACTGATATATCCCATATCTCTCAGTGTAACACACATATATACCCCACAGCCCTGACTGTAAAACTGATATGCCCCACACACCTCACTGTAAAACTGATATACTCCACACCCCTCACTGTAACACACAGATATACCACACACCCCTCACTGTAAAACTGATAAACGCCACACACCTCACTGTAACACTGATATACCCCATACCATTCACTGTAACACTGATATACACCACATATCTACTGTAATACTGATTTACCCCACACCCCTCAATGTAAAACACTGATATATCCCACAACCCTCACTGTAACAATGATATATCCCACACCCGTCACTGTAACACTGATATACCTCATATCCCTCACATTAATTCTGATATGTACGACACCCCTCTCTGTAACACTGATATATCCCACTCCCCTCACTGCAACACTGATATACCCCACACACCTTACTGTAATACTGATATACATCACACCCCTCACTGTAACACTGATATATCCCACACCCCTCACTGTAACACTGATATATCCCACACCCCTCACTGTAACACTGATATAACCAACACCCCTCACTGTAACACTGATATACACCACACCCCTACTGTAATACTGATATACGCCACACCCCTCACTGTAACACTGATATACCCCACACACCTCACTGTAACACTGAAATACTCCACACCCCGCACTGCAAAACTGATATACTCCACACCCCTCACTGTAACACTGATACACCCCACACCTCTCACTGTAACACTGGTATAGCCTCCACCCCTCACTGTAACACTGCTATACCCCACATCCCTCATTGTAACACTGATATACCCCACACCCCTCACTGCAACACTGATAAACCCCACACCCCACAATGTAACACTGATATATCACACATCACTCACTATATCAATGCAAAACACCAAAACCCTCACTGTAACACTGATATACCTCGCACGACTCACTGTAACACACTGATATACCCCCCACGCCTCCCTATAACACTGATATCCCACTCACCCCACAGTGAACCACTCAGCTAAGACCCACACGTTGCACTCTAACACATTGATGCACCCTGCACCGCTCACTGTAAAACTGATATACCCCACACCACTCACTGTAACACTGATATTGCTCACACCCCTCACTGTAACACAGTTAAAGCACACACCCCTTAGTGTAACACTGGAATGGCACACACCCCTCAGTTTAACACTGATATATCCCACAACCCTCACTGTAACAATGATATATCCCACACCACTCGCTGTAACACTGATATACCTCGTAACCCTCACTGTAATATTGACATGCACCACACCCCTCACTGTAACACTGATATATCCCACACCCCTCAGTTTAACACTGATATACCCCACACCCCTCACTGTAATACTGATATACATCACACCCCTCACTGTAACACTGATATATCCCACACCCCTCACTCTACACTGGTATAGCCCACACCTCTCACTGTAACGCTGATATACCCCACACACCCCTACTGTAATACTGATTTACCCCACACCCCTCACTGTAACACTGATATACCCCACAACCGTCACTGTAAAACTGATATATCCCACACCCCTCATTGAAACACTGACATATCCCACACCCCTCACTGTAATATTGATATTCTCCACAACCCTCACTGTAATACTGATATACCTCACACCCCTCACTGCAACACTGCTATAGCCCACACCCCTCACTGTAACACTGATATACCCCACACACCTCTACTGTAATACTGATTTACCCCACACCCCTCAATGTAAAACACTGATATATCCCACAACCCTCACTGTAACAATGATATATCCCACACCCGTCACTGTAACACTGATATACCTCATATCCCTCACATTAATTCTGATATGTACGACACCCCTCTCTGTAACACTGATATATCCCACTCCCCTCACTGCAACACTGATATACCCCACACACCTCACTGTAATACTGATATACGTCACACCCCTCACTGTAACACTGATATATCCCACACCCCTCACTGTAACACTGATATATCCCACACCCCTCACTGTAACACTGATATACCCCACACCCCTCACTGTAACACTGATATACACCACACCCCTACTGTAATACTGATATACGCCACACCCCTCACTGTAACACTGATATACCCCACACCCCTTGCTTTAATACTGATATACCCCACAAACTTCACGGTAACTCATAAATATTCCCCACACCCCTCACTGTAAAACACTGATATACCCCACACACCTCACTGTAAAACTGATATAGCTCACACCCCTCAATGTAACACTGATATATCCCGCACCCCTCACTGTAACACTGATATAACCCACACACCCCTACTGTAATACTGATTTACCCCACACCCCTCAATGTAACACACTGATATTTCCCACAACCCTCACTGTAACAATGATATATCCAACACCCGTCGCTGTAACACTGATATACCTCGTAACCCTCACTGTAATATTGACATGCACCACACCCCTCACTGTAACACTGATATATCCCACACCCCTCAGTTTAACACTGATATACCCCACACCCCTCACTGTAATACTGATGTACCTCACACCCCTCACTGTAACACTGATATATCCCACACCCCTCACTGTAATACTGATATACCTGACACCCCTCACTGTAAAACTGATATATCCCACACACCTCACTGTAACAATGATATACCCTACACCCCTAACTCTGATACTGATATACCACACAGCGCTCAGTGTAACACACATTTCTACCCCACACCCCATACTTTAATACTGATATACCCCACTCTCCTCTCTGTAAAACTGATAGACACAACACCCCTCACTGTAACTCTGATATACCCCACACACCTCACTTTAACACTGATATAGCTCACACCCCTCACTGTAACACTGATATATCCCACACCTCTCACTGTAATACTGGTATAGCCTACACACCTCACTGTAACACTGATATACCCGACACCCCTCATTGTAACACTGATATACCCCATAAGCCTCACTGTAACACTGGTATACCCCACACCCCTCACTCTAACATTGATATACCCCACACCCCTTACAGTAACATTGACATACCCCACATCCCTCACTGTAACACTGAAATACCCCACACCACTTACTGTAACACTGATATACCCCACACCCCTTACTGTAATACTGATATATCCCATATCTCTCAGTGTAACACACATATATACCCCACAGCCCTGACTGTAAAACTGATATGCCCCACACACCTCACTGTAAAACTGATATACTCCACACCCCTCACTGTAACACACAGATATACCACACACCCCTCACTGTAAAACTGATAAACGCCACACACCTCACTGTAACACTGATATACCCCATACCATTCACTGTAACACTGATATACACCACATATCTACTGTAATACTGATTTACCCCACACCCCTCAATGTAAAACACTGATATATCCCACAACCCTCACTGTAACAATGATATATCCCACACCCGTCACTGTAACACTGATATACCTCATATCCCTCACATTAATTCTGATATGTACGACACCCCTCTCTGTAACACTGATATATCCCACTCCCCTCACTGCAACACTGATATACCCCACACACCTTACTGTAATACTGATATACATCACACCCCTCACTGTAACACTGATATATCCCACACCCCTCACTGTAACACTGATATATCCCACACCCCTCACTGTAACACTGATATAACCAACACCCCTCACTGTAACACTGATATACACCACACCCCTACTGTAATACTGATATACGCCACACCCCTCACTGTAACACTGATATACCCCACACACCTCACTGTAACACTGAAATACTCCACACCCCGCACTGCAAAACTGATATACTCCACACCCCTCACTGTAACACTGATACACCCCACACCTCTCACTGTAACACTGGTATAGCCTCCACCCCTCACTGTAACACTGCTATACCCCACATCCCTCATTGTAACACTGATATACCCCACACCCCTCACTGCAACACTGATAAACCCCACACCCCACAATGTAACACTGATATATCACACATCACTCACTATATCAATGCAAAACACCAAAACCCTCACTGTAACACTGATATACCTCGCACGACTCACTGTAACACACTGATATACCCCCCACGCCTCCCTATAACACTGATATCCCACTCACCCCACAGTGAACCACTCAGCTAAGACCCACACGTTGCACTCTAACACATTGATGCACCCTGCACCGCTCACTGTAAAACTGATATACCCCACACCACTCACTGTAACACTGATATTGCTCACACCCCTCACTGTAACACAGTTAAAGCACACACCCCTTAGTGTAACACTGGAATGGCACACACCCCTCAGTTTAACACTGATATATCCCACAACCCTCACTGTAACAATGATATATCCCACACCACTCGCTGTAACACTGATATACCTCGTAACCCTCACTGTAATATTGACATGCACCACACCCCTCACTGTAACACTGATATACCCCACACACCTCTACTGTAATACTGATTTACCCCACACCCCTCAATGTAAAACACTGATATATCCCACAACCCTCACTGTAACAATGATATATCCCACACCCGTCACTGTAACACTGATATACCTCATATCCCTCACATTAATTCTGATATGTACGACACCCCTCTCTGTAACACTGATATATCCCACTCCCCTCACTGCAACACTGATATACCCCACACACCTCACTGTAATACTGATATACGTCACACCCCTCACTGTAACACTGATATATCCCACAGCCCTCACTGTAACACTGATATATCCCACACCCCTCACTGTAACACTGATATACCCCACACCCCTCACTGTAACACTGATATACACCACACCCCTACTGTAATACTGATATACGCCACACCCCTCACTGTAACACTGATATACCCCACACCCCTTGCTTTAATACTGATATACCCCACAAACTTCACGGTAACTCATAAATATTCCCCACACCCCTCACTGTAAAACACTGATATACCCCACACACCTCACTGTAAAACTGATATAGCTCACACCCCTCAATGTAACACTGATATATCCCACACCCCTCACTGTAACACTGATATAACCCACACACCCCTACTGTAATACTGATTTACCCCACACCCCTCAATGTAACACACTGATATTTCCCACAACCCTCACTGTAACAATGATATATCCAACACCCGTCGCTGTAACACTGATATACCTCGTAACCCTCACTGTAATATTGACATGCACCACACCCCTCACTGTAACACTGATATATCCCACACCCCTCAGTTTAACACTGATATACCCCACACCCCTCACTGTAATACTGATGTACCTCACACCCCTCACTGTAACACTGATATATCTCACACCCCTCACTGTAATACTGATATACCTGACACCCCTCACTGTAAAACTGATATATCCCACACACCTCACTGTAACACTGATATACCCTACACCCCTAACTCTGATAATGATATAAAACACAGCGCTCAATGTAACACACATTTCTACCCCACACCCCATACTTTAATACTGATATACCCCACTCTCCTCTCTGTAAAACTGATAGACACACCACCCCTCACTGTAACACTGATATACCCCACACACCTCACTTTAACACTGATATAGCTCACACTCCTCACTGTAACACTGATATATCCACTATTTCCAAGGCCACCTCCTTAAGTACTCTGGGCGGGAGTCCAGAGAGGCGTACCGGTGCAGCTCCAGCTGGGAGAAGGCAAAAAAGAAGTAGAAGGAAATCAAAAGGTGACGTCACAGCCAACGTGGTAAGTGATTGGCTGCTGATTGGTGAGTAGTTTTTCTTTTTCTTTATTAGTCAGTAACTTTTAACATTGTTGTCGGCAATTTAAGTGTATCTAAGAGTTAAGTCATGGCAGGACAGCTCGGTCACGTGATATGCTCCTCCTGTACCATGTGGGAACACGGGGACAACACCAGTGTCCCTGACGACTACATGTGCGGGAAGTGTGTCCACCTCCGGCTACTGACGGTCCGCGTTGCGGAGTTGGAGCTGAAGGTGGATTCACTCTGGAGCATCCACGATGCTGAGAATGACGTGAGTATCACGTGTAGCGAGTTGGTCTTACTGCAGGAGAAGGGTCCACAGCCAGCGAGGGAATGGAAGACCAGCAGGAAGAGTAGTGCAAGGAAGGTAGTGCAGGGGTCCCCTGTGGTCATCCCCCTGCAAAACAGATACACCGCTTTGAGTACTGTTGAGGGGGATGACTCATCAGGGGAGGGCAGCAGCAGCCAAGTTCATGGCACCGTGGCTGGCTCTGTTGCACAGGAGGGCAGGAAAAAGAGTGGAAGAGCGATAGTGATAGGGGATTCAATTGTAAGGGGAATAGATAGGCGTTTCTGCGGCCGCAACCGAGACTCCAGGATGGTATGTTGCCTCCCTGGTGCAAGGATCAAGGATGTCTCGGAGCGGGTGGAGGACATTCTAAAAAGGGAGGGAGAACAGCCAGTTGTCGTGGTGCACGTTGGTACCAATGACATAGGTAAAAAAAGGGATGAGTTCCTACGAAATGTATTTAAGGAGCTAGGAGCTAAATTAAAAAGTAGGACCTCAAAAGTAGTAATCTCGGGATTGCTACCAGTGCCACGTGCTAGTCAGAGTAGGAATCGCAGGATAGCTCAGATGAATACGTGGCTTGAGCAATGGTGCAGCAGGGAGGGATTCAAATTCCTGGGGCATTGGAACCGGTTCTGGGGGAGGTGGGACCAGTACAATCCGGACGGTCTGCACCTGGGCAGAATCGGAACCAATGTCCTCGGGGGAGTGTTTGCTAGTGCTGTTGGGGAGGAGTTAAACTAATATGGCAGGGGGATGGGAACCAATGCAGGGAGATAGAGGGAAACAAAAAGGAGGCAAAAACAAAAGACAGAAAGGAGAAGAGGAAAAGTGGAGGGCAGAGAAACCCAAGGCAAAGAACAAAAAGGGCCATTGTACAGCAAAATTCTAAAAGGACAGAGGGTGTTAAAAAAACAAGCCTAAAGGCTTTGTGTCTTAATGCAAGGAGTATCCGCAATAAGGTGGATGAATTAACTGTGCAAATAGATGTTAACAAATATGATGTGATTGGGATTACGGAGACGTGGCTCCAGGATGAGCAGGGCTGGGAACTCAACATCCAGGGGTATTCAACATTCAGGAAGGATAGAATAAAAGGAAAAGGAGGTGGGGTAGCATTGCTGGTTAAGGAGGAGATTAAGGCAATAGTTAGGAAGGACATTAGCTTGGATGATGTGGAATCTATATGGGTAGAGCTGCAGAACACCAAAGGGCAAAAAACGTTAGTGGGAGTTGTGTACAGACCTCCAAACAGTAGTAGTGATGTTGGGGAGGGCATCAAACAGGAAATTAGGGGTGCGTGCAATAAAGGTGCAGCAGTTATAATGGGTGACTTTAATATGCACATAGATTGGGCTAACCAAACTGGAAGCAATACGGTGGAGGAGGATTTTCTGGAGTGCATAAGGGATGGTTTTTTAGACCAATATGTCGAGGAACCAACTAGGGGGGAGGCCATCTTAGACTGGGTGTTATGTAATGAGAAAGGATTAATTAGCAATCTCGTTGTGCGAGGCCCCTTGGGGAAGAGTGACCATAATATGGTGGAATTCTGCATTAGGATGGAGAATGAAACAGTTAATTCAGAGACCATGGTCCAGAACTTAAAGAAGGCTAACTTTGAAGGTATGAGGCGTGAATTGGCTGAGATGGATTGGCGAATGATACTTAAGGGGTTGACTGTGGATGGGCAATGGCAGACATTTAGAGACCGCATGGATGAACTACAACAATTGTACATTCCTGTCTGGCATAGAAATAAAAAAGGGAAGGTGGCTCAACCGTGGCTATCAAGGGAAATCAGGGATAGTATTAAAGCCAAGGAAGTGGCATACAAATTGGCCAGAAATAGCAGCGAACCTGGGGACTGGGAGAAATTTAGAACTCAGCAGAGGAGGACAAAGGGTTTGATTAGGGCAGGGAAAATGGAGTATGAGAAGAAGCTTGCAGGGAACATTAAGACGGATTGCAAAAGTTTCTATAGATATGTAAAGAGAAAAAGGTTAGTAAAGACAAACGTAGGTCCCCTGCAGTCAGAATCAGGGGAAGTCATAACGGGGAACAAAGAAATGGCGGACCAATTAAACAAGTACTTTGGTTCGGTATTCACGAAGGAGGACACGAACAACCTTCCGGTTATAAAAGGGGTCGGGGGGTCTAGTAAGGAGGAGGAACTGAGAGAAATCCTTATTAGCCGGGAAATTGTGTTGGGGAAATTGATGGGATTGAAGGCCGAGAAATCCCCAGGGCCTGATGGACTGCATCCCAGAGTACTTAAGGAGGTGGCCTTGGAAATAGTGGATGCGTTGACAGTCATTTTCCAACATTCCATTGACTCTGGATCAGTTCCTATGGAGTGGAGGGTAGCCAATGTAACCCCACTTTTTAAAAAAGGAGGGAGAGAGAAAACAGGGAATTATAGACCGGTCAGCCTGACATCGGTAGTGGGTAAAATGATGGAATCAATTATTAAGGATGTCATAGCAGTGCATTTGGAAAGAGGTGACATGATAGGTCCAAGTCAGCATGGATTTGTGAAAGGGAAATCATGCTTGACAAATCTTCTGGAATTTTTTGAGGATGTTTCCAGTAGAGTGGATAAGGGAGAACCAGTTGATGTGGTATATTTGGACTTTCAGAAGGCGTTCGACAAGGTCCCACACAAGAGATTGATGTGCAAAGTTAGAGCACATGGGATTGGGGGTAGTGTACTGACATGGATTGAGAACTGGTTGTCAGACAGGAAGCAAAGAGTAGGAGTAAATGGGTACTTTTCAGAATGGCAGGCAGTGACTAGTGGGGTACCGCAGGGTTCTGTGCTGGGGCCCCAGCTGTTTACACTGTACATTAATGATTTAGATGAGGGGATTGAGTGTAGTATATCCAAGTTTGCGGATGACACTAAGTTGGGTGGCAGTGTGAGCTGCGAGGAGGATGCTGTGAGGCTGCAGAGCGACTTGGATAGGTTAGGTGAGTGGGCAAATGCATGGCAGATGAAGTATAATGTGGATAAATGTGAGGTTATCCACTTTGGTGGTAAAAACAGAGAGACAGACTATTATCTGAATGGTGACAGATTAGGAAAAGGGGAGGTGCAAAGAGACCTGGGTGTCATGGTACATCAGTCATTGAAGGTTGGCATGCAGGTGCAGCAGGCGGTTAAGAAAGCAAATGGCATGTTGGCCTTCATAGCAAGGGGATTTGAGTACAGGGGCAGGGAGATGTTGCTACAGTTGTACAGGGCATTGGTGAGGCCACACCTGGAGTATTGTGTACAGTTTTGGTCTCCTAACCTGAGGAAGGACATTCTTGCTATTGAGGGAGTGCAGCGAAGGTTCACCAGACTGATTCCCGGGATGGCGGGACTGACCTATCAAGAAAGACTGGATCAACTGGGCTTGTATTCACTGGAGTTCAGAAGAATGAGAGGGGACCTCATAGAAACATATAAAATTCTGACGGGGTTAGACAGGTTAGATGCAGGAAGAATGTTCCCAATGTTGGGGAAGTCCAGAACCAGGGGTCACAGTCTAAGGATAAGGGGTAAGCCATTTAGGACCGAGATGCGGAGGAACTTCTTCACCCAGAGAGTGGTGAACCTGTGGAATTCTCTACCACAGAAAGTTGTTGAGGCCAATTCACTAAATATATTCAAAAAGGAGTTAGATGAGGTCCTTACTGCTAGGGGGATCAAGGGGTATGGCGAGAAAGCAGGAATGGGGTACTGAAGTTGAATGTTCAGCCATGAACTCATTGAATGGCGGTGCAGGCTAGAAGGGCCGAATGGCCTACTCCTGCACCTATTTTCTATGTTTCTATGTTTCTACCTCTCACTGTAATACTGGTATATCCTACATACCTCACTGTAACACTGATATACCCGACACTCCTCATTGTAACACTGATATACCCCATAAGCCTCACTGTAACACTGGTATACCCCACACCCCTCACTCTAACACTGATATACCCCACTCCCCTTACAGTAACAGTGACATACCCCACATCCCTCACTGTAACACTGAAATACCCCCCACCACTTACTGTAACACTGATATACCCCACACCCCTTACTGTAATACTGATATATCCCATATCTCTCAGTGTAACACACATATATAGCCCACAGCCCTGACTGTAAAACTGATATGCCCCACACACCTCACTGTAAAACGAATATACTCCACATCCCTCACTGTAACACACAGATATACCACACACCCCTCACTGTAAAACTGATAAACGCCACACACCTCACTGTAACACTGATATGCCCCATACCATTCACTGTAACACTGAGATACCACACACCCCTCACTGTAACACTGATATGCACCACACACCTCACTGTAACACTGATATACCCCACACCCCTCACTGTAACACTGATATACACCACATCTCTACTGTAATACTGATTTACCCCACACCCCTCACTGTAACAAACATATATACCCCAACCCCTCAATGTAATACTGATATACCACAATCCCTCATTGTAACACTGATATACCCCACACCCCTTGCTTTAATACTGATATACTACACAACCTTCACGGTAACACTCAGATATTCCCCACACCCCTTACTGTGACACTGATATATCCCACACCCCTCACTCTACACTGGTATAGCCCACACCGCTCACTGTAACGCTGATAAACCCCACACACCCCTACTGTAATACTGATTTACCCCACACCCCTCACTGTAACACTGATATACCCCACAACCGTCACTGTAAAACTTATATATCCCACACCCCTCATTGAAACACTGATATATCCCACACCCCTCACTGTAATATTGATATTCTCCACACACCTCTGCTGTAATACTCATTTACCCCACACCCCTCAATGTAAAACACTGATATATCCCTCAACCCTCACTGTAACATGATATATCCCACACCCGTCACTGTAACACTGAAATACCTCATATCCCTCACATTAATTCTGATATGCACGACACCCCTCTCTGTAACACTGATATATCCCACTCCCCTCACTGCAACACTGATATACCCCACACACTTCACTGTAATACTGATATACGTCACACCCCTCACTGTAACACTGATATATCCCACACCCCTCACTGTAACACTGGTATATCCCACACCCCTCACTGTAACACTGATATACCCCACACCCCTCACTGTAACACTGATATACACCACACACCTACTGTAATACTGATATACGCCACACCCCTCACTGTAACACACAGATATACCCCAACCCCTCAATGTAATACTGATATACCCCACATCCCTCACTGTAACACTGATATACCCCACACCCCTTGCTTTAATACTGATATACCCCACAAACTTCACGGTAACTCATAAATATTCCCCACACGCCTCACTGTAACACTGGTATACCGCATACACCTCACTGTAAAACTGATATAGCTCACATCCCTCAATGTAACACTGATATACTCCACACACCTCACTGGAACACTGACATTGCTCACACCCCTCACTGTAACACTGATATACCCGACACCCCTCATTGTAACACTGATATACCCCACACACCTCACTGGAACACTGATATAGCTCACACCCCTCACTGTAACACACATATATACCCCACACCCCTTACTGTAATACTGATATACCCCACTCTCCTCTGCAAAACTGATATACACCACACCCCTCACTGTAACACTGATATACCCCACACACCTCACTTTAACAGTGATATAGCTCACACACCTCACTGTAATACTGATATATCCCACACCTCTCACTGTAATACTGGTATAGCCTACACCCCTCAGTGTAACACTGATATAACCCCCACACCTCACTGTAAAACTGATATACACCACACCCCTCACTGTAACACTGATATACCCCACACACCTCACTGGAACATTGATATATCTCACACCCCTCACTGTAACAATGATATACCCGACACCCCTCATTGTAACACTGATATACCGCATACCCCTCACTGTAACACTGGTATACCCCACACCCCTCACTGTAACACTGATATACCTCACAGCTCTTAAAGTAACAGTGACATACCTCACTTCCCTCACTGTAACACTGAAATACCCCCCACCACTTACTGTAACACTGATATACCCCACACCCCTTACTGTAACACTGATTATGCTCAAACCCCTCACTGTAACACTGATATACTCCACACCACTCACTGTAACACACAGATATACCCCACACCCCTCACTGTAACACTGATATACAACACACACCTCACTGTAATACTGATATACCTCAGACCCGTCACTGTAACACAGATATAGCTCACACCCTTCACTGTTACACCGATATACACCACACCCCTCAACTGAAACAATGATATACCACATACCCCTCAGTGTAACACACAGATATACCCCACAGCCCTGACTGTAAAACTGATATGCCCCACACACCTCACTGTAACACTGAGAAAGCTCACACCCCTCACTGTAACACTGATATACTCCACACCACTCACTGTAACACACAGATATACCCCACACCCCTCACTGTAACACTGATATACACCACACACCTCACTGTAATACTGATATACCTCAGACCCGTCACTGTAACACTGATATAGCTCACACCCTTCACTGTTACACCGATATACACCACACCCCTCAACTGAAACAATGATATACCACATACCCCTCAGTGTAACACACAGATATACCCCACAGCCCTGACTGTAAAACTGATATGCCCCACACACCTCACTGTAACACTGATAAAGCTCACACCCCTCACTGTAACACTGATATACTCCACACCACTCACTGTAACACACAGATATACCCCACACCCCTCACTGTAACACTGATATACACCACACACCTCACTGTAATATTGATATACCTCACAAACCTCACTGTAACACTGATATACCCCACACACCTCACTTTAACACTGATATAGCTCACACCCCTCACTGTAACACTGATATATCCCACACCATTCACTGTAACACTGATATACCTCACACCCCTCACTGTAACACTGATATACACCACAACCTTCACTGGAATACTGATATACCCCACACATCTCACTGTAACACTGATATATCCCACACAACTCACTGTAATACTGATAAATCCCACACCCCTCACTGTAATACTGATATACACTACAGCTGTCAATGTGAAACTGAATTACCCCACACCTCTGACTGCAACATCCGAAAAAACCCACACCACTCATTGTAACACTGATATACACCACACCCTCTACTGGAATACTGATATACCCCACACCCCTCACTGTAACACACTGATATACCTCACACCCCTCACTGTAACACTGATATAACCTATACCCCTCACTTTAAAACTGATATACTACACACCCCTCACTGTAACACTGATATATCCCACAACTCTCACTGTAACACTGATATACCCCAAACCACTCACTGTAACACCGATATGCACCACACCCCTACTGTAATACTGATTTACCCCGCACCCCTAACTGTAACACACTGATACACCATACAGCCCTCACTGTAACACTGATATACCCCATACCATTCACTGGAACACTGATATACCACACATCCCTCACTGTAACACTGATATGCCCCACAACCCTCACTGTAACACTGATATACCCCACACCCCTCACTGTAACATTGATATACCCCATACCCTTTGCTTTAATACTGATATACCCTACAACCTTCAGTGTAACACACTGATATATCCCACAACCCTCACTGTAACAATGATATATCCCACACCCCTCACTGTAACACTGATAAACCTCATATCCCTCACGTTAATACTGATATGCACCACACCCCTCTTTGTAACACTGATATATCCCACACCCCTCACTGGAACACTGATATACCCCACACCCCTCATTGTAACACTGATATACCTCACACCCCTCACTGTAACACTGATATATCCCACAGCCCTCTCTGTAACACTGATATACCCCTACCCCTCAATGAAATACTGATATACCCCACATCCCTCACTGTAACACTGATATACCCCACACCCCTCACTACAATACTGATATAATTCACACCCCTCACTGTAACACTGATATACCCCACACCATGACTACAATACTGATATAATTCACACCTCTCACTGTAATATTGGTATAGCCTACACCCCTCACTGTAACACTGATATACCCCCAACACCTCACTGTAAAACTGATATACACCACACCCCTTACTGTAACACTGATATACCCCACATCCCTCACTGTAACACTGATATACCACACACCCCTCATTGTAACACTGATATATCCCACACCTCTCACTGCAACACCGATATAGTCCACACCTGTCTCTGTAACACTGATATTCCCAACACAACTCACATTAACACTGATATATCCCACAACCCTCACTATAATACTGCTATACCCACATCCCTCACTGTAACACTAACATACCACACATCACTCACTATAACACTGATATACCTCACACCCCTCACTGTAACACGGATATACCCCATACCCCTTACTGTAACACTGATATAGCCCACACCTTTCACTGCAACACCGATATACCCCACACCTGTCACTGTAACACTGATATACCCCACACCCCTCAATATAATGATGATATACCCCACAACCCTCACTGTAACACTGATATACCCCACATGACTCAATGTTACACTGATATACCCCACACCGCTCATTGTAACACTGATATACCCTACACCCCTAACTCTGATACTTTTATACCACACAGCCCTCACTGTAACACACATATAGACCCCACACCCCTCGCTGTAATACTGATACACCCCACTCTCGTCTCTGTTAAACTGATATACACCACACCCCTCACTGTAACACTGATATACCCCACACACCACACTTTAACACTGATATGGCTCACAGACCTCACTGTAACACTGATATATCCCACAACTCTCACTGTAATACTGGTATAGCCTACACCCCTCACTGTAACACTGATATACCCCCCACACCTCACTGGAACACCGATATAGCTCATACCCCTCACTGTAACACTGATATACCGGACACCCCTCATTGTAACACTGATATACCACATACCCCTCACTGTAACACTGGTATACCCCACACCCCTCACTGTAACACTGATATACCCCACACCTCTCAAAGTAACAGTGACATACCTCACATTCCTCACTGTAACACTGAAATACCCCACACCACTTACTGTAACACTGATATACCCCACACCCCTTACTGTAATACTGATATACCACATACCCCTCAGTGTAACACACAGATATACCCCACAGCCCTGACTGTAAAACTGATATGCCCCACACACCTCACTGTAACACTGATATAGCTCACACCCCTCACTTTAACACTGATATACTCCACACCCCTCACTGTAACACACAGATATACCCCACATCCCTCACTGTAACACTGATATACACCACACACCTCACTGTAATACTGATATACCTCACACCCGTCACTGTACCACTGATATAGCTCACACCCTTCACTGTTACACCGATATACCGCACACCCCTCACTGTAACAATGATATACCACACAAACCTCACTGTAATACTGATATACCTCACACCCCTCACTGTAACACTGACATACCCCACACACCTCACTGTAACACTGATATAGCTCACACCCCTCACTGCAACACTGATATATCCCACACCATTCACTGTCACACTTATATACCTCACACCCCTCACTGTAACACTGATATACACCACACCCTTCACTGTAACACTGATATACCCCACACATCTCACTGTAACACTGATATATCCTACACACCTCACTGCAATACTGATAAATCCCACACCCCTCACTTTAATACTGATATACCCCACACCTGTCAATGTGAAACTGAATTACCCCACAGCTCTGACTGCAACATCCGAAAAACCCCACACCTCTCATTGTAACACTGATATACACCACACCCTCTACTGGAATACTGATATACCCCACACCCCTCACTGTAACACACTGATATACCTCACACCCCTCACTGTAACACTGATATATCCCATACCCCTCACTTTAAAACTGATATACAACACACCCCTCACTGTAACACTGATATAGCCCACACCTCTCACTGTAACACTAATATACCCCACACTCCTCACTGTAACACTGATATACTCCACAACCCTACTGTAATACTGATTTACCCCACACCCCTCACTGTGACACACTGATACACCACACACCCCTCACTGTAACACTGATATACCCCATACCATTCACTGTAACACTGATATACCACACACCCCTCACTGTAACACTGATATACCTCACACCCCTCACTGTAACACTGATATACACCACTCCCCTACTGTAATACTGATTTACCCCACACCCCTCACTGTAACACACAGATATACCCCAACGCCTCAATGTAATACTGATATACCCCACATCCCTCACTGTAACACTGATATACCCCATACCCCTTGCTTTAATACTGATATACCCCACAACCTTCACGTAACACAGAGATATTCCCCTCACCCCTCACTGTAACACTGGAATACCCCATACACCTCACTGTAACACTGATATAGCTCACACCCCTCACTGTAACAATGATATATCCCACATCCCTCACTGGAATACTGGTGTAGACCACATCCCTCACTGTAACACTGATATACCCCACACACCCCCACTGTAATACTGATTTACCCCACACCCCTCACTGTAACATACTGACATATCCCACAACCCTCACTGTAACAATGATATATCCCACACTCCTCACTGTAACACTGATATACCTCATATCCTCACGTTAATACTGATATGCACCACTCCCCTCTTTGGAACACTGATATATCCCACACCCCTCACTGGAACACTGATATACCCCACACCCCTCACTGTAACACTGATATACCTCACACCCCTCACTGTAACACTGATATATCCCACAGCCCTCTCTGTAACACTGATATACCCCACACCCCTCAGTGTAACACTGATATACACCACACCCGTATTGTAATACTAATTTACCCCACACCTCTCACTGTAACACACAGATATACCCCTACCCATCAAAGTAATACTGATATACTCCACATCCCTCACTGTAACACTGATATACCCCACACCCCTCTCTATAATACTGATATAATTCACACCCCTCACTGTAACACTGATATACCCCACACCCGTCATTGTAACATTGATATACCCAACACCTCTCACTATAATGCTGATATACCCCACATCCCTCACTGTAACACTGATATACCCCACATGACTCACTGTAACACTGATATAGCTCACAACATTCATTGTTACACTGATATACCCAACACCGCTCATTGTAACACTGATATACCCGACACCCCTAACTCTGATACTGATATACCACACAGCCCTCACTGTAACACACATATACACCCCACACTCTTACTGTAATACTGATATACCCCACTCTCCTCTCTGTAAAACTGATATACCTCACATACATCACTGTAACACTGATATACATCACACCCTTCACTGTTACCCCGATATACCCCACACCCCTCACTGTAACAATGATATACCACACAACCCTCACGGTAACACTGATATACTCCACATCCCCTCATTGAAACAATGATATATCCCACACCCCTCACTGTAATACTGATATTCACCACAACCCTCACTGTAACACTGATATAGCCCACACCCCTCACTGTAACATTGATATACCCCACATCCCTCTCTGTTAAACTGATATACACCACACCCCTCACTATAACACTGATATACCCCACACACCTCACTGTAATACTGATATAGCTCACACCCCTCACTGTAACACTGATATATGCCACACCATTCACTGTAACACTGATATACCTCACACCCCTCACTGTAACACTGATATACACCACACCCTTCACTGTAACACTGATATACCCCACACCCCTCACTGTAACACTGATATATCCCACACACCTCACTGTAATACTGATATATCCCACACCTGTCACTGTAACACTGAATTACCCCACACTTCTGACTGCAACATCCGAAAAACGACAAACCTCTCATTGTCACACTGATATACACCACACCCTCGACTGGAATACTGAGATACCCCACAGCCCTCACTGTAACACACTGATATACCTCACATCCCTCACTGTAACACTGATATAACCCATATCCCTTACATTAAAACAGATATACTACACACCCCTCACTGTAACACTGATATACCACACACCTCTCACTGAAACACTGATATACCCCAGACTGTAATACTGATATACCCCACACACCCCTAACGTAAAACTGATTTAGCCCACACCCCTCAATGTAACACACTCATATATCCCACAACCCTCACTGTAACACTGATATACCACACACCCCTCACTGTAACACTGATATGCAGCACACCCCTTTCTGTAACACTGATATATCCCACACCCCTCACTGTAACACTGATATAGCTCACACCCCTCACTGTAACAATGATATATCCCACACCATTCACTGTAACACTGATATACCACACACCCCTCACTGTAACATTGATATACACCACACCCTCTACTGGAATACTGATATACCCCACGCCCCTCACTGTAAAACACAGATATATCCCACACCCCTCACTATAATACTGCTATACCCCACATCCCTCACTGTAACACTGATATACCACACATCACTCACTGTAACACTGATATACCTCACACCCCTCACTGTAACACTGATACACCACACACCCCTCACTGTAACACTGATATACCCCATACCATTCACTGTAACACTGATATACCACACACCTTTCACTGCAACACCGATATACCCCACACCTGTCACTGTAACACTGATATACCCCACACCCCTCACTATAATGCTGATATACCCCACATCCCTCACTGTAACACTGATATACCCCACATGACTCACTGTAACACTGATATAGCTCACAACATTCATTGTTACAACTGATATACCCCACACCGCTCATTGTAACACTAATATACCCTACACCCCTAACCCTGGTACTGATATACCACACAGCCCTCACTGTAACACACATATATACCCCACACCCCTCACTGTAATACTGATATACCCCACTCTCCTCTCTGTAAAACTGATATACACCACACCCCTCACTGTAACACTGATATTCAGCACACACCTCACTTTCACACAGATATACCTCACACCCGTCACTGTAACACTGATATACTCCACATCCCCTCATTGAAACACTGATATATCCGACACCCCTCACTGTGATACTGATATTCACCACAACCCTCACTGTAACACTGATATAGCCCACACCCCTCACTGTAACATTGATATATCCCACACCATTCACTGTAACACTGATATACCTCACACCTTTCACTGCAACACCGATATACCCCACACCTGTCACTGTAACACTGATATACCCCACACCCCTCACTATAATGCTGATATACACCACACCCCTCACTATAACACTGCTTTACCCCACACACCTCACTGTAACACTGATATAGCTCACACCCCTCACTGTAACACTGATATATCCCACACCATTCACTGTAACACTGATATACCTCACACCCCTCACGGTAACACTGATATACACCACACCCTTCCCTGTAACACTGATATACCCCACACCCCTCACTGTAACACTGATATTTCCCACACACCTCACTGTAATACTGATATATCCCACACCCCTCACTGTAATGCTGATATACCACACACCTGTCACTGTAAAACTGAATTACCCCACACCTCTGACTGCAACATCCGAAAAACCACACACCTCTCATTGTAACACTGATATACACCACACCCTCTACTGGAATACTGATATACCCGACACCCCTCACTGTAACACTGGTATACCCCATACACCACACAGTAACACTGATATAGCTTACACCCCTCACTGTAACACTGATATATCCCACGCACCCCTACTGAAATACTGATTTACCCCACACCCCTCAATGTAACACACTCATATATGCCACAACCCTCACTGTAACACTGATATACCCCACACCCCTTGCTTTAGTACTGATATACCCCACAACCTTCACGGTAACACACAGATATTCCCCACAGCCCTGACTGTAAAACTGATATGCCCCACACACCTCACTGTAACACTGATATAGCTCACACCCCTCACTTTAACACTGATAACTTCACACCCCTCACTGTAACACACAGATATACCCCACATCCCTCACTGTAACACTGATATACACCACACACCTCACTGTAATACTGATATACCTCACACCCGTCACTGTACCACTGATATAGCTCACACCCTTCACTGTTACACCGATATACCGCACACCCCTCACTGTAACAATGATATACCACACAAACCTCACTGTAATACTGATATACCTCACACCCCTCACTGTAACACTGACATACCCCACACACCTCACTGTAACACTGATATAGCTCACACCCCTCACTGCAACACTGATATATCCCACACCATTCACTGTCACACTTATATACCTCACACCCCTCACTGTAACACTGATATACACAACACCCTTCACTGTAACACTGATATACCCCACACATCTCACTGTAACACTGATATATCCCACACACCTCACTGCAATACTGATAAATCCCACACCCCTCACTTTAATACTGATATACCCCACACCTGTCAATGTGAAACTGAATTACCCCACAGCTCTGACTGCAACATCCGAAAAACCCCACACCTCTCATTGTAACACTGATATACACCACACCCTCTACTGGAATACTGATATACCCCACACCCCTCACTGTAACACACTGATATACCTCACACCCCTCACTGTAACACTGATATATCCCATACCCCTCACTTTAAAACGGATATACAACACACCCCTCACTGTAACACTGATATAGCCCACACCTCTCACTGTAACACTAATATACCCCACACTCCTCACTGTAACACTGATATACACCACACCCCTCATTGTAACATTGATATACCCCACACCTCTCACTGCAACACCGATATAGTCCACACCTGTCACTGTAACACTGATACACACAACACACCTCACAGTAACACTGAGATATCTCACACCCTTCACTATAATACGCTATACCCCACATCGCTCACTGTAACACTGATATACCACACATCACTCACTGTAACACTGATATACCTCACACCCCTCACTGTGACACTGATACACCACACACCCCTCACTGTAACACTGATATACCCCATACCATTCACTGTAACACTGATATACCACACACCCCTACTGTAACACTGATATGCAGCTCACCACTCACTGTAAAACTGATATACCCCACACCTTTCACTGCAACACCGATATACCCCACACCTGTCACTGTAACACTGATATACCCCACACCCCTCACTATAATGCTGATATACCCCACATTCCTCACTGTAACACTGATATACCCCACATGACTCACTGTAACACTGATATAGCTCACAACATTCATTGTTACACTGATATACCCAACACCGCTCATTGTAACACTGATATACCCGACACCCCTAACTCTGATACTGATATACCACACAGCCCTCACTGTAACACACATATACACCCCACACTCTTACTGTAATACTGATACACCCCACTCTCCTCTCTGTAAAACTGATATACACCACACCTCTCACTGTAACACTGATATACAGCACACACCTCACTTTAACACTGATATAGCTCACACCCCTCACTGTAACACTGATGTACTCCACACCCCTCACTTTAACACACAGATATACCACACACCCCTCACTGTAACACTGATATCAGCCACACACCTCACTGTAATACTGATATACCTCACATACTTCACTGTAACACTGATATACATCACACCCTTCACTGTTACACCGATATCCCCCACACCCCTCACTGTAACAATGATATACCACACAACCCTCACGGTAACACTGATATACTCCACATCCCCTCATTGAAACACTGATATATCCCACACCCCTCACTATAATGCTGATATAAACCACACCCCTCAATATAACACTGCTTTACCCCACACACCTCACTGTAACACTGATATAGCTCACACCCCTCACTGTAACACTGATATATCCCACACCATTCACTGTAACACTGATATACCTCACACCCCTCACTGTAACACTGATATACACCACACCCTTCACTGTAACACTGATATACCCCACACCCCTCACTGTAACACTGGTATGTCCCACACACCTCACTGTAATACTGATATATCCCACACCCCTCACTGTAATGCTGATATACCACACACCTGTCACTGTAAAACTGAATTACCCCACACCTCTGACTGCAACATCCGAAAAACCACACACCTCTCATTGTAACACTGATATACACCACACCCTCTACTGGAATACTGATATACCCCACACCCCTCACTGTAACACTGATATAACCCATACCCCTAACTTTAAAACAGATATAATACACACCCCTCACTGTAACACTGATCTACCACACACTTCTCACTGTAACACTGATATACCCCACACCCCTCACTGTAACACTGATATACACCACATCCCTACTGCAGTAATGATTTACCCACACCCCTCACTGTAACACACTGATACAACACACAACCCTCACTGTAACACTGATATAACAAATACCATTCACTGTAACACTGATATACCACACACCCCTCACTGTTACACTGATATGCAGCACACCCCTCACTGTAACACTGATATACCCCACACCCCTCACTGTAACACTGGTATACATCACACCCCGACTGTAATACTGAGTTACCCCACACCCCTCACTGTAAAACACAGACATACCCCAACCCCTCAATGTAATGCTTATACACCCCACGTCCCTCACTGTAACACTGATATACCCCACACCCCTTGCTTTAGTACTGATATACCCCACAACCTTCACGGTAACACACAGATATTCCCCACACCCCTCACTGTAACACTGGTATACCCCATACACCAGACTGTAACACTGATATAGCTTACACCCCTCACTGTAACACTGATATATCCCACGCACCCCTACTGAAATACTGATTTATCCATCACCCCTCAATGTAACACACTCATATATCCCACAACCCTCACTGTAACAATGATATATCCCACACCCCTCACTGTAACACTGATATACATCATATCCCTCACGTTTATACTGATATGCACCACACCCCTCTCTTTAACACTGATATATCCCACACCCCTCACTGTAACACTGATATACGACACACCCCTCACTGTAACACTGATATACGCCACACACCTCACTGTAATACTCATATACATCACACCCGTCACTGTAACACTGATATACCTCACACCCCTCACTTTAACACTGATATACCCCACAACCTCACGGTAACACTGATATACTCCACACCCCTCATTGAAACACTGATATATCCCACACCCCTCACTGTCATACGGATATTCAACACAACCCTCACTGTAACACTGATATATACCACACCCCTCACTATAATACTGATATACCCCACACACCTCACTGTAACACTGATAAAGTTCACACCTCTCACTGTAACACTGATATATCCCACACCATTCACTGTAACACTGATATACCTCAAACCCTTCACTGTAACACTGATATACACCACACCCTTCACTGTAACACTGATATCCCCCACACGCCTCACTGTAACACTGATATATCCCACCCACGTCATTGTAATACTGATATATCCCACACCCCTCACTGTAATACTGATATACCGCACACCAGTCACTGTAACACTGAATTACCCCACACCTCTGACTGCAACATCCGAAAAACCACACACCTCTTATTGTAACACTGATATACACCACACCCTCTACTGGAATACTGATATACCCTACACCCCTCAATGTAACACACTGATATACCACACACCCCTCACTGTAACACGGATATAACCCATACCCCTCACTTTAAAACAGATATACTACACACACCTCACTGTAACACTGATATACCCCACACCCATCACTGTAACACTGATATACACCACACCCCTATTGTAATACTGATTTACCCCACACCCCTCACTGTAACACATTGATACACCACACACGCCTCACTTTAACAGTGATATACCCCATACCATTCACTGTAACACTGATATACCACACACCCCTCACTGTAACACTGATATGCAGCACACCCCACACTGTAACACTGATATACCCCACACCCCTCACTGTAACACTGAAATACACCACACCCCGACTGTAATACTGATTTACCCCACACACCTCACTGTAAAACACAGACATACACGAACCCTCAATGTAATGCTGATATACCCCACATCACTCATTGTAACACTGATATACACCACACCCTCTGCTGGAATACTGATATACCCCACACCCCTCACTGTAACACACTGATATACCTCACACCCCTAACTGTAACACTGATATAACCCATACCCCTCACTTTAAAACTGAAATACTACACACCCTCACTGTAACACTGATATAGCCCACACCTCTCACTGTAACACTAATATACCCCACACTCCTCACTGTAACACTGATATACACCACACCCCTACTGTAATACTGATTTACCCCACACCCCTCACTGTAACACACTCATACACCACACACCCCTCACTGTAACACTGATATACCCCATACCATTCACTGTGACACTGATATACCACACACCCCTCACTGTAACACTGATATACCCCAAACCCCTCACTGTAACACTGATATACACCACTCCCCTACTGTAATAATGATTTACCCCACACCCCTCACTGTAACACACATATATACCCCAACGCCTCAATGTAATACTGATATACCCCACATCCCTCACTGTCACACTGATATACCCCATACCCCTTGCTTTAATACTGATATACCCCACAACCTTCACGGTAACACACAGATATTCCCCACACCCCTCACTGTAACACTGGTATACCCCATACACCTCACTGTAACACTGATATAGCTCACACCCCTCACTGTAACACTGATATATCCCACATCCCTCACTGGAACACTGGTGTAGACCACATCCCTCACTGTAACACTGATATACCCCACACACCCCGACTGTAATACTGATTTACCCCACACCCCTCACTGTAACATACTGATATATCCCACAACCCTCACTGTAACAATGATATATCCCACACTCCTCACTGTAACACTGACATACCTCATATCCCTCACGTTAATACTGATATGCACCACACCCCTCTTTGTAACACTGATATATCCCACACCCCTCACTGGAACACTGATATACCCCACACCCCTCATTGTAACACTGATATACCTCACACCCCTCACTGTAACACTGATATATCCCACAGCCCTCTCTGTAACACTGATATACCCCACACCCCTCAGTGTAACACTGATATACACCACACCCCTATTGTAATAGTGATTTACCCCACACCTCTCACTGTAACACACAGATATACCCCTACCCATCAATATAATACTGATATACCCCACATCCCTCACATTAACACTTATATACCCCACACCCCTCACTATAATACTGATATAATTCACACTCCACACTGTTACACTGATATACCCCACACCCCTCACTGTAACACTGATATACTCCACACCTCTCACTGCAGCACCGATATAGTCCACACCTGTCACTGTTACACTGATATACCCAACACACCTCACAGTAACACTGATATACCCCATACCATTCACTGTAACACTGATATGCAGCTCACCACTCACTGTAACACTGATATACCCCACACCTTTCACTGCAACACCGATATACCACACACCTGACACTGTAACACTGATATACCCCACACCCCTCACTATAATGCTGATATACCGCACATCCCTCACTGTAACACTGATATACCCCACATGACTCACTGTTACACTGATATATCCCACACCCCTCATTGGAACACTGATATACCCCACACCCCTCATTGTAACACTGATATACCTCACACCCCTCACTGTAACACTGATATATCCCACAGCCCTCTCTGTAACACTGATATACCCCACACCCCTCAGTGTAACACTGATATACACCACACCCCTATTGTAATAGTGATTTACCCCACACCTCCCACTGTAACACACAGATATACCCCTACCCATCAATGTAATACTGATATACCCCACATCCCTCACTTTAACACTGATATACCCCACAGCCCTCACTATAATACTGATATAATTCACACTCCACACTGTAACACTGATATACCCCACACCACTCATTGTAACACTGATATACCCCACACCTCTCACTGCAGCACCGATATAGTCCACACCTGTCACTGTTACACTGATATACCCAACACACCTCACAGTAACACTGATATACCCCATACCATTCACTGTAACACTGATATACCACACACCCCTACTGTCACACTGATATGCAGCTCACCACTCACTGTAACACTGATATACCCCACACCTTTCACTGCAACACCGATATACCCCACACCTGTCACTGTAACACTGATATACCCCACACCCCTCACTATAATGCTGATATACCCCACATCCCTCACTGTAAACACTGATATACCCCACATGACTCACTTTAACACTGATATAGCTCACAACATTCATTGTTACACTGATATACCCCAAACCGCTCATTGTAACACTGATATTCCCTATACCCCTAATCCTGATACTGATATACCACACAGCCCTCACTGTAACACACATATACACCCCACACCCCTCACTGTAATACTGATATACCCCACTCACCTCTCTGTAAAACTGATATACACCACACCCCTCACTGTAACACTGATATACCGCACACACCTCACTTTAACACTGATATAGCTCACACCCCTCAGTGTAACACTGATGTACTCCACACCCCTCACTGTAACACACAGATATACCACACACCCCTCACTGTAACACTGATATAAGCCACACACCTCACTGTAATACTGATATACCTCACACCCGTCACTGTAACACTGATATACCTCACACCCTTCACTGTTACACCGATATACCCCACACTCCTCACTGTAACAATGATATACCACACAACCCTCACGGTAACACTGATATACTCCACATCCCCTCATTGAAACACTTATATATCCCACACCCCTCACTGTAATACTGATATTCACCACAACACTCACTGTAAAACTGATATACACCACACCCCTCACTATAACACTGATATACCCCACACACCTCACTGTAATCCTGATATAGCCCACACCCCTCACTCTAACACTGATATATCCCACACTATTCACTGTAACACTGATATACCTCACACTCCTCACTGTAACACTGATATACACCACACCCTTCACTGTAACACTGATATACCCCACACGCCTCATTGTAACACTGATATATCCCACACACCTCACTGTAATACTGATATATCCCACACCTGTCACTGTAACACTGAATTACCCCACACCTCTGACTGCAACATCCGAAAAACGACAAACCTCTCATTGTAACACTGATATACACCACACCCTCGACTGGAATACTGAGATACCACACATCCCTCACTGTAACACACTGATATACCCCACACACCTCACTGTAATCCTGATATAGCCCACACCCCTCACTGTAACACTGATATATCCCACACCATTCACTGTAACACTGATATAACCCATACACCTCACTTTCAAACAGATTTACTACACACCCCTCACTGTAACACTGATATACCACACACCTCTCACTGAAACACTGATATACCCCAGACCGTAACACTGATATACACCACACCCCTACTGTAATAATGATTTACCCCACACCCCTCACTGTAACACACTGATACACCACACACCCCTCACTGTAACACGGATATACCCCATACCATTCACTGTAACACAGATATACCACACACCTCTCACTGAAACACTGATATACCCCAGACCGTAACACTGATATACACCACACCACTACTGTAATAATGATTTCCCCCACACCCCTCACTGTAACACTGATATACCCCACACCCCTTGCTTTAATACTGATATACCCCACAACCTTCACGGTAACACACAGATATTCCCCACACCCCTCACTGTAACACTGGTATACCCCATACACCTCACTGTAACACTGATATTGCTTACACCCCTCACTGTAACACTGATATATCCCACACACCCCTACTGTAAAACTGATTTAGCCCACACCCCTCAATGTAACACACTCATATATCCCACAACCCTCACTGTAACAATGATATATCCCACACCCCTCACTGTAACAATGATATACCTTATATCCCTCACGTTAATACTGATATGCACCACACCCCTCTCTGTAACACTGATATATCCCACACCCCTCACTGTAACACTGATATACTCCACACCCCTCACTGTAACACACAGATATACCACACACCCATCACTGTAACACTGATATAAGCCACACACCTCACTGTAATACTGATATACCTCACACCCGTCACTGTAACACTGATATACCTCACACCCTTCACTGTTACACCGATATACCCCACACGCCTCACTGTAACAATGATATACCACACAAACCTCACTGTAATACTGATATACCTCACACCCCTCACTTTAACACTGATATACCCCACAACCCTCACTGTAACACTGGTATTGCCCACACCCCTCACTGTAACACTGATATACCCCACACACCCCTACTGTAAAACTGATTTAGCCCACACCCCTCAATGTAACACACTCATATATCCCACAACCCTCACTGTAACAATGATATATCCCACACCCCTCACTGTAACAATGATATACCTCATATCCCTCACGTTAATACTGATATGCACCACACCCCTCTCTGTAACACTGATATATCCCACACCCCTCACTGTAACACTGATACAGCCCACACCCCTCACTGTAACACTGATATAATCCACACTCCTCACTGTAACACACAGATATACCACACACCCATCACTGTAACACTGATATAAGCCACACACCTCACTGTAATACTGATATACCTCACACCCGTCACTGTAACACTGATATACCTCACACCCTTCACTGTTACACCGATATACCCCACACGCCTCACTGTAACAATGATATACCACACAAACCTCACTGTAATATTGATATACCTCACACCCCTCACTTTAACACTGATATACCCCACAACCCTCACGGTAAAACTGATATACACCACACCCCTCATTGAAACACTGATATATCCCACACCCCTCACTGTAATACGGATATTCAACACAACCCTCACTGTTACACTGATATAGCCCACACCCCTCACTGTAACATTGATTTACCCCACATCCCTCTCTGTAAAACTGATATACACCACACCCCTCACTATAATAGTGATATACCCCACACACCTCACTGTAACACTGATATAGCTCACACCCCTCACTGTAACACTGATATATCCCACACCATTCACTGTAACACTGATATACCACACCCCCCCACTGTAACACTGCTATACGCCACACACCTCACTGTAATAGTGAAATACCTCACAACCGTCACTGTAACACTGATATACTCCACATCCCCTCATTGAAACACTGATATATCCCACACCCCTCACTGTAACACTGATATAGCCCACACCCCTCACTGTAACATTGATATACCCCACATCCCTCTCTGTAAAACTGATATACACCACACCCCTCACAATAACACTGATATACCCCACACACCTCACTGTAATCCTGATATAGCCCACACCCCTCACTCTAACACTGATATATCCCACACCATTCACTGTAACACTGATATACCTCACACCCCTCATTGTAACACTGACATACACCACATGCTTCACTGTAACACTGATATACCCCACACCCCTCATTGTAACACTGACATATCCCACACACCTCACAGTAATACTGATATATCCCACACCTGTCACTGTAACAC